>NC_083571.1:90021387-90211387 GCF_027579695.1 Neoarius graeffei
CCTTAGCAAAGAGCCCCGAACCCCATGCTCCCGAAGCACCCCCCACAGAATACCACGGGGGACACGGTCGAATGCCTTCTCCAGATCCACAAAGCACATGTGGACTGGTTGGGCAAACTCCCATGAACCCTTGAGCACCCTATGAAGGGTATAGAGCTGGTCCAGTGTTCCGTGACCAGGACAAAAACCGCATTGTTCCTCCTGGATCCGAGGTTCGACTATTGGTCGAATTCTCCTCTCCAGTACCCTGGAGTAAACTTTCCCTGGGAGGCTGAGAAGTGTGATTCCCCTATAATTGGAGCACACTCTCTGGTCCCCTTTCTTAAAAAGAGGGACCACCACCCCAGTCTGCCACTCCAGAGGCACTGTCCCCGACCGCCACGCAATGTTGCAGAGGCATGTCAACCAAGACAGCCCCACAACATCCAGAGACTTGAGATCCTCAGGGCGGATCTCATCCACCCCCGGTGCCTTGCCACCAAGGAGCTTGCAAACCACCTCAGTGACTTCGGCTTGGGTAATGGACGAGTCCATCTCTGAGTCATCAGCCTCAGTCTCCTCAGTGGAAGACATGACGGTGGGATTGAGGAGATCCTCAAAGTATTCCTTCCACCGCCCGACAATGTCCCCAGTCGAGGTCAACAGCTCCCCACCCACACTGTAAAGTGTTGGCAGAGTACTGCTTCCCCCTCCTGAGGCGCCGGATGGTTTGCCAGAATTTCTTCGAGGCCAACCGATAGTCCTTCTCCATGGCCTCCCCGAACTCCTTCCAGTTCCGAGTTTTTGCCTCTGCAACTGCCCAAGCTGCAGCACTCCTGGCCTGCCGATACCCGTCAGCTGCCTCAGGAGTCCCGGAGGTCAACATGGCCCAATAGGACTCCTTCTTCAGCTTGACGGCATCCCTTACTTCCGGTGTCCACCACCGGGTTCGGGGATTGCCGCCACGACAGGCACCGGAGACCTTGCGGCCACAGCTCCGAACAGCTGCGTCCACAATGGAGGTAGAGAACATGGTCCACTCAGACTCAATGTCCCCCGCCTCCCTCGGAAGCTGGGAAAAGCTCTCCCAGAGGTGGGAGTTAAAAACCTCCCCAACAGAGTGCTCGGCCAGACGTTCCCAGCAGACCCTCACCATACGTTTGGGCCTGCCAGGTCTGTCCAGCTTCCTCCTCCGCCAGCAGATCCAACTCACCACCAGGTGCTGATCAGTTGACAGCTCAGCCCCTCTCTTCACCCGAGTGTCCAAGACATATGGCCGGAGATCAGATGAAACGACTACAAAGTCGATCATCGACCTCCAACCTAAGGTGTCCTGGTGCCACGTGCACTTATGGACACCCCTATGCTCGAACATGGTGTTCGTTATGGACAAACCGTGACTAGCACAGAAGTCCAATAACAAAACACCACTCGGGTTCAGATCGGGGAGGCCGTTCCTCCCAACCACGCCCCTCCAGGTGTCACTGTCGTCGCCCACGTGAGCATTGAAGTCCCCTAGTAGCACAATGGAGTCCTCAGTCTGAGCACCCCTCAGTACCTCTCACAGGGACTCCAAGAAGGCCGGATACTCTATACTGCTATTTGGCCCGTAGGCACAAACAACAGCAAGAGCCCTCTCCCCAATCCGAAGGCGCAGAGAGGCGACCCTCTCATTCACTGGGGTAAACTCCAACACATGGCAGCTGAGCTGGGGAGCTATAAGCAAGCCCACACCAGCCCGCCACCGCTCACCACGGGCGACTCCAGAGAAGTGGAAAGTCCAGCCCCTCTGAAGGAGCTGGGTTCCAGAGCCCAAGCTGTGTGTGGAGGTGAGCCCGACTATCTCTAGCCAGTACCTCTCAACCTCCCGCACAAGCTCAGGCTCTTTCCCCCCCAGTGAAGTGACATTCCATGTCCCAACAGCCAGCCGCTGTGTCCAGGGATCAGGTCGTCGAGGCCCCTGCCTTCGACTGCCACCCAATCCACACTGCACCAATCCCCTACTGCTACCTCTGTGGGTGGTGAACCCAAAGGAGGTCAGGCCCACATCACCTCTTTGGGCTGAGCCCGGCCGGGCCCCATGGGCAAAGGCCCGGCCACCAAGCGCTCGCATACGAGCCCCAACCCTGGGCCTGGCTCCAGGGTGGGGCCCCGGCTGTGTCATACCGGGCAACGTCACGGTCCTTGCTTTTTTCTTCATAGGGGTTTTTGGTGAACTGCTCTTGGTCTGGCATGTCACCTAGGACCTGTCTGCCTTGGGAAACCCTGACAGGGGCATAATGCCCCGGACAACATAGCTCCTAGGATCATTCAAGCACACAAACCCCTCCACCACAATAAGGTGGCAGTTCTAGGAGGGGCAAGAAGATAACGGAAGATACAACACAAAAGACCTAAGACAGTTGAGCAACTAGAATCCTACATTAGACAAGAATGGGTTAACATTCCTATCCCTAAACTTGAGCAACTTGTCTCCTCAGTCCCCAGACGTTTACAGACTGTTGTAAAGAGAAAAGGGGATCTCAGTGGTAAACATGGCCTTGTCCCAACTTTTTTGAGATGTGTTGTTGTCATGAAATTTAAAATCACCTAATTTTTTTCTTTCAATGATACATTTTCTCAGTTTAAACATTTGCTATGTCATCTGTGTTCTATTCTGAATAAAATATGGAATTTTGAAACTTCCACATCATTGCATTCCGTTTTTATTTACAATTTGTACTTTGTCCCAACTTTTTTTGGAATCGGGGTTGTATATGTACAGTGGGGTAAAAAAGTATTTAGTCAGCCACCAATTGTGCAAGTTCTCCCACTTAAAAAGATGAGAGAGGCCTGTAATTTTCATCACAGGTACACTTCAACTATGAGAGACAGAATGGGGGAAAGAATCCAGGAAATCACATTGTAGGATTTTTAATGAATTAATTGGTAAATTCCTCTGTAAAATAAGTATTTGGTCACCTACAAACAAGCAAGATTTCTGGCTCTCACAGACCTGTAACTTCTTCTTTAAGAGGCTCCTCTGTCCTCCACTCGTTACCTGTATTAATGGCACCTGTTTGAACTCGTTATCAGTATAAAAGACACCTGTCCACAACCTCAAACAGTCACACTCCAAACTCCACTATGGCCAAGACCAAAGAGCTGTCAAAGGACACCAGAAACAAAATTGTAGACCTGCACCAGGCTGGGAAGACTGAATCTGCAATAGGTAAGCAGCTTGGTGTGAAGAAATCAACTGTGGGAGCAATTATTAGAAAATGGAAGACATACAAGACCACTGATAATCTCCCTCGATCTGGGGCTCCACACAAGATCTCACCCCGTGGGGTCAAAATGATCACAAGAATGATGAGCAAAAATCCCAGAACCACATGGGGGGACCTAGTGAATGACCTGTAGAGAGCTGGGACCAAAGTAACAAAGGCTACCATCAGTAACACACTACGTCGCCAGGGACTCAAATCCTGCAGTGCCAGACGTGTCCCCCTGCTTAAGCCAGTACATGTCCAGGCCTGTCTGAATTTTGCTAGAGAGCATTTGGATGATCCAGAAGAGGATTGGGAGAATGTCATATGGTCAGATGAAACCAAAATAGAACTTTTTGGTAAAAACTCAACTTGTCGTGTTTGGAGGAGAAAGAATGCTGAGTTGCAGCCAAAGAACACCATACCTACTGTGAAGCATGGGGGTGGAAACATCATGCTTTGGGGCTGTTTTTCTGCAAAGGGACCAGGACGACTGATCCGTGTAAAGGAAAGAACGAATGGGGCCATGTATTGTGAGATTTTGAGTGAAAACCTCCTTCCATCAGCAAGGGCATTGAAGATGAAACTTGGCTGGGTCTTTCAGCATGACAATGATCCCAAACACACCGCCCAGGCAACGAAGGAGTGGCTTCGTAAGAAGCATTTCCAGGTCCTGGAGTGGCCTAGCCAGTCTCCAGATCTCAACCCCATAGAAAATCTTTGGAGGGAGTTGAAAGTCCGTGGTGCCCAGCGACAGCCCCAAAACATCACTGCTCTAGAGGAGATCTGCATGGAGGAATGGGCCAAAATACCAGCAACAGTGTGTGAAAACCTTGTGAAGATTTACAGAAAATGTTTGACCTCTGTCATTGCCAACAAAGGGTATATACATTGGTGCTTGAAAGTTTGTGAACCCTTTAGAATTTTCTATATTTCTGCATAAATATGAGCTAAAACATCATCAGATTTTCACACAAGTCCTAAAAGTAGATAAAGAGAACCCAGTTAAACAAATGAGACAAAAATATTATACTTGGTCATTTATTTATTGAGGAAAATGATCCAATATTACATATCTGTGAGTGGCAAAAGTATGTGAACCTTTGCTTTCAGTATCTGGTGTGACCCCCTTGTGCAGCAATAACTGCAACTAAACGTTTGCGGTAACTGTTGATCAGTCCTGCACACCGGCTTGGAGGAATTTTAGCCCATTCCTCCGTACAGAACAGCTTCAACTCTGGGATGTTGGTGGGTTTCCTCACATGAACTGCTCGCTTCAGGTCCTTCCACAACATTTCTATTGGATTAAGGTCAGGACTTTGACTTTGCCATTTCAAAACATTAACTTTATTCTTCTTTAACCATTCTTTGGTAGAACGACTTGTGTGCTTAGGGTCGTTGTCCTGCTGCATGACGCACCTTCTCTTGAGATTCAGTTCATGGACAGATGTCCTGACATTTTCCTTTAGAATTCGCTGGTATAATTCAGAATTCATTGTTCCATCAATGATGGCAAGCCGTCCTGGCCCAGATGCAGCAAAACAGGCCCAAACCATGATACTACCACCACCATGTTTCACAGATGGGATAAGGTTCTTATGCTGGAATGCAGTGTTTTCCTTTCTCCAAACATAATGCTTCTCATTTAAACTAAAAAGTTCTATTTTGGTCTCATCCATCCACAAAACATTTTTCCAATAACCTTCTGGCTTGTCCACATGAGCTTTACCAAACTGCAGACAAGCAGCAATGTTATTTTTGGAGAGCAGTTACTTTCTTCTTGCAACCCTGCCATGCACACCATTGTTGTTCAGTGTTCTCCTGATGGTGGACTCATGAACATTAACATTAGCCAATGTGAGAGAGGCCTTCAGTTGCTTAGAAGTTACTCTGGGATCCTTTGTGACCTCGCCAACTATTACACGCCTTGCTCTTGGAGTGATCTTTGTTGGTCGACCACTCCTGGTGAGGGTAACAATGGTCTTGAATTTCCTCCATTTGTACACAATCTGACTGTGGATTAGTGGAGTCCAAACTCTTTAGAGATGGTTTTGTTACCTTTTCCAGCCTGATGAGCATCAACAACACTTTTTCTGAAGTCCTCAGAAATCTCCTTTGTTCGTGCCATGATACACTTCCACAAACGTGTTGTGAAGATCAGACTTTGATAGATCCCTGTTCTTTAAATAAAACAGGGTGCCCACTCACACCTGATTGTCATCCCATTGATTGAAAACACCTGACTCTAATTTCACCTTCAAATTAACTGCTAATCCTAGAGGTTCACATACTTTTGCCACTCACAGATATGTAATATCAGATCATTTTCCTCCATAAATAAATGACCAAGTATAATATTTTTGTCTGATTTGTTTAACTGGGTTCTCTTTATCTACTTTTAGAACTTCTGTGAAAATCTGATGATGTTTTAGGTCATATTTATGCAGAAATATAGAAAATTCTAAAGGGTTCACAAACTTTCAAGCACCACTGTAACAAAGTATTGAAATGAACTTTTGTTATTGACCAAATACTTATTTTCCACCATAATTTGCAAATAAATTCTTTAAAAATCAGACAATGTGATTTTCTGGATTTTTTCCCCCCTCATTTTGTCTTTCATAGTTGAGGTATACCTATGATAAATTACAGGCCTCTCATCTTTTTAAGTGGGAGAACTTGCACAATTGGTAACTGACTAAATACTTTTTTGCCCCACTGTATATTAATATACACACACAAAATATATATATATATACACACACACAATATATGTGTGTGTATTTTTTATATATATTATACTGTGTGTGTATATATATATATATATATATATATATATATATATATATATATATACACACAAAATACATACGTATATATAAATAAAATATACAGTTTATACACACTACACACGTGTGTATATTTTATATATATGTATATATTAATAAATACACACAATATCTATATATAATGTATGTGTGTGTATATATATATATATATATATACACACACACACGCACAAATAAAACACGTGTGTGTGTATGTGTTTGTGTGTATATATATATATATATATATATATATATATATATATATAATATAAATAAACACACTTGTTTTATTTGTGTGTGTATATATATATATATATATAAATACATACATATAAATAAAATATACAGTATACACACACTACACACACACATATATATATATATATATATATATATATATATATATATATATATATATATATATATGTGTGTGTGTGTGTAGTGTGTGTATACTGTATATTTTATTTATATATATGTATTACATTTTATATATATATATAAGATTCTACCTGTAATGTGCAATTTTTCCGAGCCTCTCAATAAGGCAATTTTTCTATACTCTTTCACAGTAGATAATGCAAATAGCCCTCCGTGTTTAATCCTTTGTTTGTCTAATTTTTATTTCAGTTTTATTTGTTTTGTTTGACATTTTCTTGCTACTGTAACACGTGAATTTCCCCAATGTGGGATGAATAAAGTGAATCTAATCTAATAGTCTTTAAGGTGTGTTCTTTTGGGGTAAGCAGCAGCAGTGAAATCTGGAGGATATGTTAGGACACTGGCTTTTTTCCAAAAGGATGGCAATATAAACCAACAGTCTGTCCAAAGTGTGTGTGTGGTGGTAGTGGTTGGGGGAGTTGGAAGCAAGTTAAAATCTCACCTCCTGCCAAAACATGGCTCATCTCAAATATAAATAGTAAAATAAATGAAAATAAAAAGGCAAAACAAAGAGTATATCTTAAAGTAAGAGTTTTGTTTTCAAGCTCCTGACACGCTGTGAGCAATTGGTGGAAAGTTCCATGAAAATGTGCTGAATAGTTTCAAAAGTGTACTTGTGTTCTTTTGGGAACTGCATGTTCAAGGCATAGAGCAGGCCAAACAGGTAGGCAAATGCAGTGAGGAGGTCTGGAAGATCTGTGAGAACAATGGTTCCCTCCAGCACAATGGCAATATTGATGACTGTAGGCACATCATCTTTGAGAACAGTGAGCACACCCATCTGGACACCTCTGGTCTGTTCCTCTGGATCAGTTGCCTGTTAAAAGTATAAAGATACTGCTGTTTGACAGAAACTAATAAAAATAAAGTGCAATGTGTATGATTTCCTTTCAGCTATCCACTTACTAAATATTCTTAACAGGACCAATGTTTATCATGATATTGTATATATGTTTTAACATGGAAAGAGTTAAAAAAAAAGCAGAAGGTTAGGCTCCCTTAATCCAAAGTTTTATTTCATTAGGTTCCCATGTACGGTAAAAATTTTTAAATGGGAACCTAATGAAACAAGACATTAGATTAAGGGAGACTAAGTGTATGGACCTACTGTTTTTTCATCTCTTTCCATGTTAAAATGTATCTACGGTCTCATAATAAACATTAGTCCTTTGGTGAAATACAGAAAGAGTGGTCGTAAGATAGTGTACTCACCAGGCATGTCACAAAAAGCTTCTTAGAATTTCATGGAGAAATATGGGAAGACCTTCCAAAACAGTTCTCCTTCAATGCTGTGCAATGTCAGATGCCTCAGAATTAAGGTGGGGTGGGGAGGTAAATTAGTTAGCATTGTGAATGTAACAGAATTTCAGCATATTAAAAGCAAAACACTGTCAGTTTTCAATTGTAGGCTGTATTTCTGCATGGACACGATTCAAATTTTCCCGTAAAGAGAATTACGTCAGTAGCTGCCTTCTAGAGTTTGACCGTTGTTCTTGTTTATGGCTGAAACCACGAACAGTGGTCAAACTCTAGAAGGCAGTTACCAACATAATGTTCTCTTTACAGGAATGTTTGGGAATGAGTCTTGCCCATGCAGAAATATAGCCTACAATTAAACCGCTGGTGTTTTGCTTTAAGGTAGTCTGCAGTTGTGACTGGTGCTGGCTGGCAGATAAAACAGTTTCTGCTGTTAATTTATTTTAAGTTGCAAACAAACATAGTAAACATAGCACCAATTAAGATAATCTCTACCTGTTCATCAAGTTTTTCCAAGAGATCTTCCATGTCTTTACAAAAGGCACCTTTCCTGGCATGATACAGTTTCTGGAGATGAGAGGAGTACTTCTCTAGGGCTGCTTTAAAGGTTCCCAACAGTTCTTTGGTGGTGACACTGTTGAACTCCTGGTAGATCTGTACAACACAAATGCCAAACAAGCGACACAAATTTTAATGCTTTCAGAAGTACATTCAGACATTCAGTTCAGAAATTCAATAAGTTATTGTTCCAAATCAGCAAGCAGAACTTAACCAAACCTCTCCATTATAAAGGAATATCTTGCCTGTTCTTGAAGGAAGAGACCTGGCCATCTTTCCTGAACTTCCAAGACCATGGGTTCCACCTGCACAATCTCCGAAGGGAGAAAGTGACTTCCATCTTTTGTCTGAGTTCCATGTCTTTCCCTTTCTTTTTCATCTCACTGACCAGGATGCATCTCAAATCTTCTAGTGCATCATCATTTAAAGTTCTCAGGATGATCTGGCATGTGACCATCTCTCCATGCTTTTTTTTTCCTCAAAGAAAACCTGCTGTGTCATCACCCCTTCCTCTTTTGTTGACATTAACCTCATTACAGCCAGCTTGGCACAGTTTTGATCTGAAGTTTCCAAGCTTGTACTTAATGCTGGTTGTCCAGCCAGCGTATCCAGAGCCAGTACCTGGTTCCTTAAGACATGGATATTTGTTAAGTTCAGAGGCAACAGATTCACATTTGTCAGGGTAGGCTTTCACAGCAAATATTTGTTGTGCCAACTTGTCTAGGGGCGGCACGGTGGTGTAGTGGTTAGCGCTGTCGCCTCACAGCAAGAAGGTCCTGGGTTCGAGCCCCGGGGCCGGCGAGGGCCTTTCTGTGTGGAGTTTGCATGTTCTCCCCGTGTCCGCGTGGGTTTCCTCCGGGTGCTCCGGTTTCCCCCACAGTCCAAAGACATGCAGGTTAGGTTAACTGGTGACTCTAAATTGACCGTAGGTGTGAATGTGAGTGTGAATGGTTGTCTGTGTGTCAGCCCTGTGATGACCTGGCGACTTGTCCAGGGTGTACCCCGCCTTTCGCCCATAGTCAGCTGGGATAGGCTCCAGCTTGCCTGCGACCCTGTAGAAGGATAAAGCGGCTAGAGATAATGAGATGAGATGAACTTGTCTAGGATCTCCATTTTCATATCTCTAGTTACCTGTAGACCTTTCCCATCTTTTGCATACACCTCATTCCCTTTATGGAGTTTCAGCTCCACATGATATGAGAACCTTGGGATTGGAAAAGGTTTAGGCCACTGAGAGATACTTCGCCAACAGGGCCGAGTAACAGAGGATAGGCTGGGGGTGGGCACTGGAGAACTCATGCCAGCTGTATCAAAGGAAGAGGTGGAAAATGAACAGGATAGTACTTGGGAAAGTGGTGTGGATGGGGACCCAATACTGCTCCAAAGAATGTGCAAGACAGCTTTTTCTTTAGGCAACTCTGCAATATCAATCAGATTGCAGACTGCTTGGCCAAAATCTGGGTCTTCATATTGTAGACAGAAATCCCCTTCAAGTCTTTCCTGTAGTTCATTATACAGGTGCTCCAGAGATTCAGGGGCACTGGTTAGCTGAACCTTCCAAATGAGTTTGGGGTTTATGTGAACAAGCAGTAACATAGCCTGTGGAAAAAAAAAAAACCACTCCTTTCAGCCAAGATCATGCATGACACTGAAAGTTATATGGCAATAGTATTAAATGCATGGACCTATTCACACTTCCCCAACATCACAATGGAAACATGCATCACTGGAAAGTCAGTAGTTCGAAATGGCATAACATGAGTGCAATCTCCTTTCAAGGTCATCAAATCTAAAATATCACATCTAGAATACATACCATTTTATATTCAATGCAGCAGGCACGCCCTTGGTCACCAGCATTCCAGCAACTGTGTAGAGGGCCAAAGGATGGTGTAGGACTCCCTATGTGTGGGTGGAGCACAGAGGACGGCAGGACAGAGATCAGGTTTTTAACTTGGATTTATTGCCACACTTTTCAGTCTAACAATAAACAATCTAGCGCAGACACACACACACACAACCGGCGTCTGGTTCAGGGATGAGCCCCTTCTGCTCTCGCTCTCCCTCCTCATATAGGGCGCGGTCCCTGGGAAGACACACAAACACAGGTTAATTGCTCTCAGGTGTAGTGATTCTGCCACTTACCTTCCCTGACTCCGCCCTCCTGTCACAGATCGGCACTTGACCATGCCCCCGCTGCCACATACCCCCACCGCCCGACTCAGGCCGGGCGGCCGTCCGGCCTGCAGCCGACTCCCCCCCCCCCCCTTGATGGGAGAGGAAGTCCGCGCCCCCGGCCTGTGGACCACCTTGAAATTAAAGGGTTGGAGCGCCAGATACCAACGGGTGATCCGCGCGTTGGCATCTTTCATGTGGTGGAGCCACTGGAGGGGCACGTGGTCCGAACAGAGGGTGAAAGGGCGCCCCAGCAGGTAGTACCGGAGGGCGAGAACCGCCCACTTGATGGCCAAACACTCTTTCTCTATTGTGCTGTAGCGCCCCTCACGCACCGACAGCTTCCTGCTGATATACAGGACCGGGCGGTCCTCCCCCTCCACCTCCTGGGACAAAACCGCCCCCAGCCCTCTGTCCAACGCATCGGTCTGCAACATAAAAGGGAGAGAAAAGTCAGGGGAGTGTAGAAGTGGCCCCCCACACAGTGCAGCCTTTACCTCTGAGAAAGCCCGCTGGCATTGCTCCGTCCACTGGACCGGATCTGGTGCCCCCTTTTTAGTGAGATCAGTCAGCGGGCTGGTGACGTCCGAATAATTAGGTATAAACCTATGATAATAGCCAGCCAGCCCCAGGAACTGTCTCACCCCCTTTTTGGTCTTGGGCCTCGGGCAGGCCGCAATTGCTGCCGTCTTATTAATTTGGGGACGCACCTGCCCGTTGCCCAAGTGGAAGCCCAGATACCGTACTTCCACCCACCCAATCGCACACTTCTTTGGGTTGGCTGTGAGCCCCGCTCGCCTCAGCGACCTAAGGACGGCTCTCAGATGTTCAAGGTGCCGCTGCCAGTCATTACTATAGATGATGATGTCATCCAAATACGCGGCCGCATAAGTGGCGTGAGGGCGGAGGACTCTGTCCATCAGCCGCTGAAACGTAGCGGGTGCCCCAAACAGCCCAAACGGAAGGGTGACGAATTGGTGTAAACCAAACGGTGTGGAAAAGGCCGTTTTTTCTCGGGATAGTGGAGTCAAGGGGATCTGCCAATATCCCTTCGTCAAATCCAGTGTCGAATAAAAGCGAGCAGTGCCGAGTCAGTCGAGCAACTCATCAATATGAGGCATTGGGTACGCGTCGAATTTAGACACCGCATTGACTTTTCTATAGTCCACACAGAACCGGACCGAGCCGTCGGCCTTGGGTACCAAGACCACCGGGCTGCTCCAGTCACTGTGGGACTCCTCAATGATGCCCATTTCGAGCATGGTCTGAAGTTCTTCCCGAACCACCTTTTTTTTGTGTTCAGGTAGCCTGTAAGGGCGGCTATGCACTACCACCCCCGGGGGTGTCTCTATGTGGTGCTCTATGAGGTTAGTGCGACCGAGCAGGGGCGAGAACACATCCAAAAACTCGGTCTACAACTGGGCGACCTCCGTGAGTTGGGTCGGGGAGAGGTGGTCTCCACAGGGGACCGGAGAGGTACGTGATGCCAATGCTCCTTTTTGAACCTCCGGCCCCAGCTCCGCCTTCTCCAGAACCACCGACACCAACGCCACGGGAACCTCCTCATTCCAGAGTTTAAGTAGATTGAGGTGGTAAATCTGTAGCGCCCCACCCCTGTCTGTTCGCCTCACCTCATAGTCGACGTTCCCGACTCGCTGTGTGACCTCAAAGGGTCCTTGCCACTTGGCGATCAATTTGGAGCTCGACGTGGGCAACAGTACGAGTACTTTATCTTCCGGTGTGAACTCTCTAAGGCGCGTACCCTTGTTGTACAGGCGGGCTTGCCGTTCCTGGGCCTGCCGCAAATTCTCCTGAGTTAGGTGGGTGAGCGTGTGGAGTTTTGTGCGCAGGTCCATAACGTACTGAATTTCGTTCTTGCTTTGTGAAGGTCCCTCCTCCCAATTTTCCCGCAGCACGTCCAGGATGCCGCGCGGCTTACGCCCATATAATAATTCGAACGGGGAGAACCCCGTGGAGGCTTGGGGGACCTCTCGCACTGAGAACAGCAAGGGTTCGAGCCACTTATCCCAATTACATGCGTCCTCACTTACGAATTTCTTAATAATATTTTTGAGGGTGCGGTTGAACCGTTCCACTAAACCGTACATTTGTGGGTGATATACGCTGGTGCGGATCAGCTTAATCCCCAATAACCCATACAGTTTGCACAGTGTTCGTGACATAAACGTAGTGCCTTGATCAGTCAGAATCTCTTTCGGGATTCCAACTCAGGAGATGACGTGGAAGAGTGCCTCTGCAATACTGCGTGCTGAGATATTGCGCAGAGGCACTGCTTCCGGGTATCGCGTTGCATAGTCCACCAGAACTAATATAAAGCGGTACCCTCGTGCTGACCGATCTAATGGCCCGACGAGATCCATCCCAATTCTCTCAAACGGGGTCTCGATTAACAGTAGAGGGTGCAAAGGCGCTTTTGGAATGGCTGCTGGATTTACTAACTGGCTTTCGCGGCATGCCGTACACCACCTACGGACATCGCCGCAAATCCCCGGCCAATAGAATCGGGCCATTATTCAGGCTAGTGTTTTATCCTGCCCTAAGTGTCCAGCTATGGGATTAAAGTGAGCCGCCTGGAATACCAATTCCCAGTGGCTCTTTGGAATCAAAAGCTGCGTGACTCGCTCTTTAGTTTGAGTGTCCTGCATCACTCGGTATAATCTATCTTTCATAATCGCGAAGTAGGGGAAGGACGGGGTGGCGTTCGGCGGGAGCGTTTGACCATCGATTACTCTCACTTGGTCAAACGCATGCTGCAGAGTCTCGTCTCGCGACTGCTCTAATGGGAAATCCGCTAGGGATTCCCCGATAGAGAGAGGAGGAGCCGGCGGCTCCTCACTCTGACGCGGAGATGACGTAGACGGCTCTGTGACAGCTGCTCCCACCAAAGCGACACCGGGACCTCCCCCTGTCAACTGGCAGGACCCACTCTCTACTAGGCGCGTCATTAAACCCCGAAATCCCGGCCAATCAGTCCCCAAAATTAAAGAGTGGGTAAGGCGAGGATTAACCGCCGCCTTCACTATAAATTTTTCCCCTCTGAAAATAATGTGGACCGACACCAAAGGGTAGCGGTGAACATCCCCGTGCACACACAACATCTTCACCCCTTGTGCTCCCCCCAATGCCTCGTTTTGAACCAGGCTTTGGCGAATTGAGGTCTGATTACAACCAGAATCCACCAACGCCTGATATGTAGCCCCTTGGATACTCACCGGTATGCGATACGCTCCAGCCCGATCGAGGGCGGCCTCTGGCGTGTCGGGGATCCGAACCACCGCGCCCACTTCCATTGCTGTGCACTGCTGTTGAAGGTGGCCTGGTTCCCCGCAGTGCCAGCAAACCGGCCTGGGCTTTCCCTCTGCACCGGTGATCTGGGGCTCACTCACCTGAGGTGGGGGAGAGACAGACACAGAAGGGAGAAACAGGAGGGCACCGCAGGTGCGGCGGGCCGGCTGGGGTGGTGCCGGCCCCCGCCTCCGCGGTGGGGGAACGGGGCAAGGACGGGACACAGGAGGAGGGGGAGAGAGAGAGAGAGAGAGAGAGAAGAGGAGAGAAGAGATGATGTCATCTGCCGTCCTGCCGCCGGGACAGCCGCCAGATGATCCTCCGCCAGCTCGACTGCCTGATCCAGCGACGCCGGGTGGTGGCACTGGACCTACTCTGCGGTTCCTGCTGGTAAGCGGGCGATGAACTGTTCCAGTACCACCTGGTTGATGATTCCCTTGGCATCGTGATCGTCGGCCCTCAGCCACCGCCAGCAGGCGTCCCGGAGCTGCTGGTCGAACGAGAACGGCCGGCCGACTTCCTCCAATTGCAGCGTGCGGAAGTGCTGGCGCTGTTGTTCCGGTGTGCACCCCACGCGCTGGAGGACGGCCCGGCGGAGGTCCGCGTAGGCCAGCCGGCGGTCGGCGGGGAGCTGTAGCGCGGCCAGCTGTGCCTCTCCCGTGAGCAGGGGGAGGAGGCGCGCCGCGCACTGCTCCATCGGCCACCCCGAGGCTTCGGCGACCTCTTCAAACAACGGGAGGAAAGCCTCGGGGTTGTCCTGCGGGCCCATCTTGGTGACAGTGAGGGGAGATGGGCCCGCGGCCGGAGCGCTTGTGGGCCCTGCCGACGCGAGGAGATGCCGGAACGCCTTGCGATCTTCCTGCTGGGCCAGCACCAGGGCTTCGAAGCGCTGCTCTTGTTCCTTTCGGAGTGTGACGAGCGCCTGGTGCTGGCTTTGCTGAGCCATGGCGAGGGCGTGGACCAGGTCGGCGAACGGGGAGGATTCCATGGGGCTGCTGGGTTGGCGCTCCACTTTCCCGGGTTTCGGCACCACTGTAGGACTCCCTATGTGTGGGTGGAGCACAGAGGATGGCAGGACAGAGATCAGGTTTTTAACTTGGCTTTATTGCCACACTTTTCAGTCTAACAATAAACAATCTAGCGCAGACACACACAACCAGCGTCTGGTTCAGGGATGAGCCCCTTCTGCTCTCGCTCTCCCTCCTCATATAGGGCGCGGTCCCTGGGAAGACACACAAACACAGGTTAATTGCTCTCAGGTGTAGTGATTCTGCCACTTACCTTCCCTGACTCCGCCCTCCTGTCACAGACCGGCGCTTGACCACGCCCCAGCTGCCACAGATGGTAATCATTCAGAGTCTCTGGATCCAGGATTTCTAGATCTGTGTAGCAACTGTCAATAAGTTGGTAAGACCTTGTGGCAGCGGGGGCGTGGTCAAGCACCAGTCTGTGACAGGAGGGTGGAGCCGGGGAAGGTGAGTGGCAGAATCGAGACCTGCTCGAACAATGTGATGAAAGCCTCGGGGTCGTCCTGCGGGCCCATCTTGGTCACGGTGAGGGGAGACGGGCCCGCGGCCGAGGCGCTGGTGGACCCCGCCGACGCGAGGAGACGCCGGAACGCCTCTCGATCTTCCTGCTGGGCCAGCACCAGGGCTTCAAAGCGGCGCTCCTGCTCCTTTCGGAGCGTGACGAGTGCCTGGTGCTGGCTCTGCTGAGCCGTGGCGAGGGCGTGGACCAAGTCCGCGAACGGGGAGGATTCCATGGGGCTGCTGTGTTGGTGCTCCACCTTGTCCCAGGTTTCAGCACCACTGTAGCGCGTATCGAGCGTGGGTGGAGCACAGAGGACGGCAGGACAACGTTTGGAGGCAGACAGGCGATTTATTTTTACAACTTTTCAGTATCTCACTCATTCATTCACACGCACACACTTGTCTGGTCCCGGGTTGCGCTCCCTCTCCTCTCTCTCTGCCTCCTTAAATAGGGAGCGGTTACTGGGAAAACACACACACACAAACACAGGTTAATTATCCTCAGGTGTCGCGATTCTGCCACTCACCTTCCCCGGCTCCACCCTCCTGTCACAGACCGGCGCTTGACCACGCCCCCGCTGCCACACTGGTATAATTCAGAATTCATTGTTCCATCAATGATGGCAAGCTGTCCTGGCCCAGATATAGCAAAACAGGCCCAAACCATGATACTACCACCACATTTCACAGATAAGATAAGGTTCTTATGCTGGAATGCAGCGTTTTCCTTTCTCCAAACATAACACTTCTCATTTAAACCAAAAAGTGCCATTTAGATAAGATAGATAATGCCCTTTATTGTCACTAGTCACATGTACCAGCGAAATTAGCCATCAACCTACCCGTACATATACAACATACAATTGACATAGGGTAGACAGGACAGGAAGACAGGGATAAAGATAAAAAGGAAACACAACATGAGGAGGGATAAGGAAAAAAGAACACCCCCCCCCCCACTATGCTCCTTTCAGGAGTACAGTGTGGGAACATTTAAAAAAAAAAACTTTGCATAAGCACAACTACAACACAGGTACACTTTAAACACAGGACTTGAGGGGGGGAGTAAGGGGTAAGGGAGGTAATCCAGCGCAAGCAAGCAGCCGTCCACTCCTGCAGCCATGAATGCGCTGGTCACGCACCCGCTTGTCACACTGGGGGTAAAAATGGCGACCGCAGAGAGTTAGAGAGGAATGCGAGGAATGAGAGTGTCTCCCAGCATTGACCTTCAGGGGGAAATGTTTTCTCAGCAACGGCCTAAAACAAGGCCGGTTCTGTCTCAGGGCGCTGAATGTTGATAAGATATGAATTGTTTGGTCTTTCCAGATGCAGTCTTTGCACGTCCTCACCGCTCGTCCATATCTGTCCATTCTGTCCATTCTATTCAAATTGATCTCCGAAAAATGTATTCCTTGCAAAGCTGAAAGCTGCTCCGAGATAACAACCATTTTGTGGTTCAAGACAAAATGAGACCATTTTGGTCTCATCCATCCACAAAACATTTTTCCAATAGCCTTCTGGCTCATCCACATTATCTTTAGCAAACTGCAGACAAGCAGCAATGTTCTTTTTGGAGAGCAGTGGCTTTCTCCTTGCAACTCTGCCATGCACACAATTGTTGTTCAGTGTTCTCCTGATGGTGGACTCATGAACATTAGCCAATGTGAGAGAGGCCTTCAGTTGCTTAGAAGTTACCCTGGGGTCCTTTGTAACCTCACTGACTATTACGGTACATGCCTTGCTCTTGGAGTGATCTTTGTTGGTTGACCATTCCTGGGGAGGGAAACAATGGTCTTGAATTTCCTCCATTTGTACACAATCAGGAAATCCAGTCGAGAATGCAGCTTGCGTCCAATGAACAGCATTGCTGGGGTTTCCTTTGTTGTTGCATGGGGGGTATTGCGGTAGGTCAGGAGGAATGTATCTAGACGCTGTTGCACTGATATAGTTCCTCTGGAAGATTTCAGAGCACATTTGAATGTTTGCACAAAGCGCTCTGCCAAGCCATTGGAGGCAGGGTGGTACGGCGCTGAGCGAATGTGTTTGACTCCATTGGATTTCAGAAACATGCTGAATTCTTCAGAGCAGAACTGAGGTCCATTGTCGCTTACAAGACTGTGTGGAATGCCATAGCGACTAAAAAGTCCCCTAAGCACTTGGATGGTCTTGCTGGATGTGGTGCTATCCATGATGTGCACCTCGGGCCATTTGGAGTGTGCATCCACTGTGACTAGGTACATATGTCCTTCAAATGGACCAGCAAAGTCCACATGTATACGTTCCCAAGGACTGGATGGCCACATCCACGGGTGTAATGGTGCTAGACCAGGGTCTTTCTGCACACGCTGACATGAGTGACATGACTTTGCTTGGTGCTCGATCTGGGTGTCGGTGCCGGGCCACCAAATGTAGCTGCGCGCTAAACTCTTCATCCTCACTACACCTGGGTGTGCTGAGTGCAGCTTTTTCAACACACGGGGGCGCAGCGTGGGTGGCACAATCACTCTCAAGCCCCACATGATGCATCCGTGTTGCACAGTGAGATCGTGGCGGCGCAGGAGATAGGGTGACAGCTCATCACCTGCATCCTTTGCAGTTGGAAAACGGCCAGTTGTGACCATTTCCATGACACGAGACAGGGTGGAGTCAGACATGGTGTGATGCTTGATCTCTGTGTTGCTGACTGGTAATGTGTCCAACTGTGACGTGTAGAATACCTCCACTGCACCTTGTTTCTCACTGGGTGCATGAGGAAGCGGTAACCTTGACAGTCCATCAGCGTTGGCATGTAGGGAACCTTTCCTGTACTCAATGGTGTAATTGTGAGCAGACAGTAGGAGCTCCCAGCGTTGCATGTGAGCTGCAGCCATGGATGGTGTGCTTTTCACTGGACTGAGGATGGTTGTTAGCGGGCGATGGTCAGTGAGTAGAGTGAATGTGTTACTATAAAGGTACTGGTGGAACTTGCGTACTCCAAAGACTATCGCCAACACCTCCTGCTCGAGCTGAGCGTAGTTTCGTTCCGCTTTGCTGAGAGTTCTTGATGCATAGGCTATAGGTTTTTCATCGCCATCCAGCATGACATGTGAGAGCACAGCTCCGATCCCACAGGGTGAAGCATCGCAAGCGAGGCGGAGAGGCAGCTCAGGATTGTAGTGTGTGAGCACCTCTTGTGATACCAGGAGTGCTTTAGCTTTCTGGAACACTGATGCACAAGCTGACGTCCACTGCCATTTCTTTTCTTTGTTGAGCAGTTCATTCAACGGCTTAAGCACAGTGGCCAGGTCAGGGATAAAGCGTCCATAATAATTAAGCATTCCTAAGAACGAGCGAAGTTGACTTACATCGCCTGGTGCTGGTGCCTCCATGATGGCACGTACCTTCTCAGGTGATTTGTGGAGCCCAGCAGCGTCGATGATATGGCCCAGGTATTCCACAGACTCCTAGAAGAAGAGACGTTTCTCTTGCTTGAGGTGCAGGCCGTATTCCTCTAACCTGCCGAGGACAGCATCCAGGGTTTTCAGGTGTGTTTGTTCATCAGGACCACTGACAAGGATGTCGTCCAGGTAACAGTGAGTATGTGGCAGTCCGAGGAGCACCTGGTCCATTGCCTTCTGGAACAAGGCGGGCGATGACGCTACACCAAACGGTAAGCGGTTGAAGCAGAAAAGTCCTTTCTGTGTCGATATGGTCAGCAGCTTCTTGGAGCTCTCTTCTACTTCCATCTGTAGATACGCATTGGATAGATCCAGCTTACTGAAGCATTGACCTCCAGCGAGAGAAGCGAACAAGTCCTCAATACGTGGGATTGGGTACTTGTCGATGCAAAGAGCTGGGTTGAGGGTGACTTTGAAATCCCCGCAGAGTCTCACCATGCCGTCTTTTTTATTGACGGGCACCACTGGCGTAGCCCAGTCACTATGCGCCACAGGTGAGATGACGCCAAGCTCAGTGAGATGTTTCAGCTCAGCCTCCACTCACGGTCAAAGAGCATATGGCACGTTACGTGGTGGGCAGAATTTGGGCACACTGTTTGGTCTTAGAGTGAGTCTGGCTTTCATTCCTTTCATGGTGCCTAACTTATTGGAGAAAACAGCGGAGTGTCTCTTTAACACAGTCTCTAAGCTGTCTGTCTGTCTTTCCTCAATGGCATGTACAGTCTGTAAGTCTCTCCAATTCAGTTTAATGGTTCTCAGCCACTCCCTACCAAACAATGGCGGAGCATCCACCTTCACCATGTACAGTGGCAAGTCAGCACGTTGCTTGTTTAAGTCCACTTGCACTTTAATGACTCCTTCTGGTGCCAAAGGCTCTCCTGTGTATGTCTTTAGCATGATTGCAGAGGGAATTTGTGCAGCTTTCGTTTGTACAGTTCCCAAGGAATCAATGGCACAGCAGCCCCTGTATCTAATTCCATCTCCGTTTTCTTTCCATTGACTGTTGGCCTTACTGATATGCGTGAATATTTTCCTTTCTGAGACATGACATACAGTCCCAAGTCACTATCACTGTCTGATTTCATTCCTTCACTTTCATTCGCCTCGATGTGATGGATTTTTTTCTTTTTATCTTTCACACTGCATTTGTTTGCATGGCTTTTCTGTTCAGGCTTTCCATCTTTCTGTTTATGTTCTCTTTTGTGACTGCTTTTTGCTTTACTCCTGCACATTCGTTTCGTGTGGCCTTTCCTCCCGCACTGGTGACATTCACGGTCTTTGTACCAGCAGTCATCATCAGTATGATTTGCTTTCCCACAGCAGCAACATTTCTCACTTTGCGGAAACACCGCATTCACTTTCAGGGAGCTGCTTAACTGCTGCACGTCGCGTGCTGCTGTCTCTGCTGACACTGCATGTTCAATTGCTTTCTTGAACGTAAGATCTTTCTCAGTCAAAAGGCGCTTCTGCACAGTTTTTCATTTTAATCCACATACAAATCTGTCTCTCAGAGTGTCCTCTAAGTAAGCCCCAAACTCGCAGTGTTCCGAAAGTCTCTTGAGCACTGCCACATACTGTGCTACCATCCCTCCTTGCTACCATCCCTCCTTCCCCCTGATTTTGCTTGTGGAACCTGAACCTTTCAGCTATAACAAGCGGTTTCGATGCGAAGTGATCTTGCAGCACAGTCACTATCTGTTCATAAGTCTTTGCACCAGGTGCCACGGGAGCTACCAAACTGCGGAGTAGTCCGTACGTTTTAGGTCCCATTACACTGAACAGCACTGAAACTTTCTTAGCTGCTTGTATGTCATTAGCCAAAACATAATGTTCAAAACGTTCAATATACGTTGTCCATTGCTCACCAGACTCATCAAAAGCATCCATATGTCCAATTATTCCAGCCAAAATGCATCTTTCTGGAATTACTTGCACTATAGGAGCACTCGAAGCACTCGAAGCATTCGAAGGAGCACTCGCTGTACTGGGGTCATCCGAGGAAGAGTGGCTCATTGTTGACTAGCACACTAGCTATCCAAAACGTGGGTGTTCTTTTCAGTCCAAACTTGCACAAAACTGACTTTACTTCCACAGCCAGTCGATGAGAAGTGTTCCGGACTACACGACTCGTCGCCAATTTATGCTATGTTGCTCCCTTATAGTGTAACTAAGTAAACAATGTTACCCGACACACAGAGCACGGAGGACACGCTTCTTGCTGGTTCACTCACTTTTTTTATTGTCCTGTTCTGCTAGTGGTTACATGCAGTATCCCTATATGCCCTAGTGGCGGCCTGCCCTCTTGTGGTAACTATTGGTATGGCATATATCTAGGTTCATACATAACAGAATCCATACCAACTCCTTCTGCGCCAATGATGTACCCCAAAAAGGAGATCTGATGCAAGCATTGGAGAACTGATCTGACATGTTCCAGATGGTTCTTATCGGGAGAGTAGATCATTAATATATACACCATCACAAACTTGCCCAGCATGTCCTGTAGCACATCATTAATAAAACACTGAAATATGCTTGGTGCTGAAGAAAGGCTATAAGGCATTAACTGGTACTTAAAATGGCCAGCGGTAGTGCTGAAGGTGGTCTTCCATTCATCACCCTCTTTGATTCTGACCAGGTTGGAGGCACTGTGCAGGTCAGGTTTGGAGAAGAGCTTGGCAGTATAAAGTTGTTCTAAAGCTGAGGGGACCAGTGGAAGAGGATAGGAGTATTTGACAAAGATCTGATTGAGTCCTCTAAAGTCTATGCAGGGTTGGAGACTTCCACCTTTTTTCTCCACAAAGAAGAACCCCACTGATGCTGGTGACTTTGACAGATGTATGTACCCCTGCTTGAGGGCCTCTTGGATGTATTCCTCCATGACCGTCTGTTCCTTCTGAGAAAGGGGTAAATATGACTGCATGGAGGTGACATTCCTGGCAGAAGATTGATGGCACAGTCGTATGGACAATGTGGTGGTAGGCCACAAGCTTTACCCTTGCTAAAGACTTCCTTCAGGTCTGAACAGAGGGTGAAGGGGCATCCCAGCAGATAGTAGCAGAAGGCGAGGACCACCCACTTGATGGCTAGGCACTCTCTCTCGATGGTGCTGTAGCACCCCTCACACACCAACAGCTTTCTGCTGATATACAGCATTGGATGATCCTCCCCCTCCAGAGACAAAACAGCCCCCAGCCCTCTGTCCGACGCATCCATCTGCAACATAAAGAGGAGAGAAAAGTCAGGGGAGTGTAACAGTGGCCCCCACACAGTGCAGCCTTCACCTCCGAGAAAGCCCGCTGGCATTGTTCCGTCCACTGGACCAGATCTGGTGCCCCCTTTTTAGTGAGATCAGTCAGGGGGCTGGTGACATCCAAATAATTAGGTATAAACCTACGATAGTAGCCAGCCAGCCCCAGGAACTGTCTCACCCCCTTTTTGGTCTTGAGCCTCGGGCAGGCCGCAATCGCTGCTGTCTTGTCAATTTGGGGACGCACCTGCCCATTGCACAAGTGGAAGCCCAGATACCGTACTTCCACCTGCCTAATCGCACACTTCAGGTTGGCCGTGAGACCCGCTCGCCTCAGCGACCTAAGGACAGCCCTTAGGTGTTCTAAATGCCATGGCCAGTCATTACTATAGATTATGATATCATCCAAGTACGCGGCCGCATAGATGGTGTGGGGGCGGAGGACCCTGTCCATAAGCCGCTGGAACGTAGCGGGCACCCCAAACAGCCCAAAAGGAAGTGTAACAAATTGGTGTAAGCCAAACTGTGTGGAAAAGGCTTTTTTTTTTTCCTCAGGATAGTGGAGTCAAGGGGATTTGCCAATAACCCTTTGTCAAATCCAGTGTCAAGTAAAAGTGAGCCGTGCCTAGTCGATCCAGCAACTCGTCAATACGAGGCATTGGGTATGCATCGAATTTAGACACCATGTTGACTTCTATAGTCCACACAGAACCGGACTGACCCATTGGCCTTGGGAACCAAGACCACCGGGCTGCTCCAGTCACTGGGACTCCTCAACGATGCCCATTTCGAGCATGGCCTCAAGTTCTTCCCGAACCACTTTTCTTGTGTTTAGGTAGTCTGTAAAGGTGGCAGCGCACTACCACCCCCAGGGGCGTCTCGATGTGGTGTTCTATGAGGCCAGTGCGGCTGGGCAGGAGCAAGAACACGTCTGAAAATTCAGTCTGCAACTGGGCAACCTCTGTGAGTTGGGTTGGGGAGAGGTGGTCTCCACAGGGGACCGGAGAGGTACGAGATGTCAATGTTCCCTTTTGAACCTCCGGCCCCCAGCTCCGCCTTCTCCAGAGCCATCGACACCAATGCCACGGGGACCTCCTCGTTCCAGAGTTTGAGCAGATTGAGGTGATAGCACCCCACCCCTGAGATTAAATCTGTAGCGCCCCACCCCTGTCTGTTCGCCTCATCTCATAGTCGACATCCCCGACTCACTGTGTGACCTCAAAGGGTCCTTGCCACTTGGCGATCAATTTGGAGCTCGATGTGGGCAACAGTACGAGTACTTTATCTCCTGGTGCAAACTCCCTAAGGCACGTACCCCTGTCGTACAGGCACGTTTGCTGTTCTTGGGCCTGCCGCAAATTCTCCTGGGTTAGGGTGTGTGCGTGTGTGAGTGTGTGGAGTTTTGCATGCACGTCAATAACACATTGAATTTCATTTTTGCTCAGGGAAGGTCCCTCCTCCCAATTTTCTCGCAGTACATCTAGGATGCCACATGGCTTATGCCCATATACTAATTCGAATGGGGAGAACCCCGTGGAGGCTTGTGGGACCTCCCGCACTGCAAATAACAAGGGTTTGAGCCATTTATCCAACTGCATGCGTCCTCCAAACAAACTTTTTTTAATTATATTCTTGAGGGTGCGATTGAACCATTCAACTAAACCGTCCATTTGTGGGTGATAAACGCTGGTGCTGATCTGCTTAATTCCCAATAACCCAAACAGTTCGTTCAGTGTGCGTGACATAAACGAAGTGCCTTGATCAGTCAGAATCTCTTTGGGGATTCTGACTCGGGAGATGATGTGGAAGAGCGCCTCCGCAATACAGCGTGCTGAGATATTGCGAAGAGGCACTGCTTCCGGGTATTGCGTTGCATAGTCCACCAGAACTAAAAGCGATGCCCGATGAGATCCATCCCAATTCTTTCGAAAGGGGTCTCGATTAATGGTAGAGGGCACAAAGGTGCTTTTGGAATGGCCGCTGGATTTACTAACTGGCATTCGCGGCATGCCATACACCACCTACGGACATCGCCGCGAATCCCTGGCCAATAGAACCAGGCCATTATTCAGGCTAGTGTCTTATCCTGCCCCAAGTGTCCAGCCATGGGATTAAAGTGAGCCACCTGGAATGCCAATACCCAGCAGCTCTTTGGAATCAAAAGCTGTATAATCTGCTACTTAGTCTGTGTGTCCTGAGTCACTCGATATAATCTCTCAGAATGGAGAAATAGGGGAAGGATGGGGTGGCGTTTGGCTGAAGCATTTGACCATCTATTACTCTCACTTGGTCAAACGCATGTCGCAGAGTCTTGTCCCGTGACTGTTCCAATGGGAAATCCATGAGGGATTCCCCGAGAGAAGGAGGAGGAGCCTGCAGCTCCTCGCTCTGAGGTGGAAATGACGTAGATGGCTCTGTGACAGCTGCTCCTGCCAATGCCACACCAGGACCTCCCCCTGCTGAACTACGGCAGGCCCCACTCTTCACTAAATGACTCATTAACTCCCGAAATCCCAGCCAATCAGTCCCCAAAATTATTGAGTGGGTAAGGCAAGGATTAACTGCTGCCTTTACACTAAGTTCTTCCCCTCGAAAAAGAATGTGGACCAACACTAAAGGGTAATTGTGAACATGTGCGTGCGTGCATGCATGCGTACACACACACACACACACACACACACACTTCACCAATTGTGCTTCCCCTCCCCAATGCCTCATCTTGCACCAGGCTTTGGTGGATTGAGGTCTGATTACAGCCAGAGTCCACCAACGCCTGATATGTATCCCCTTGGACACTCCCCAGTATGCAATACGCTCCGGCCCGATTGAGGTCGGCTCCTGGTGCATCAGGGATCTGGACCACTGCACTCACCTCCATTGCCGAGCACTGCTGCTGGAGGTGTCCCGGCTCCCCACAGCACCAGCAAACCGGTCTGGGCTTCCTCTCTGCACCGTTACTCTGGGACTCACTCAACTGGGGGAGAGACAGACATGGAAGCAGGAAATGGGAGGGCACTGTGGGCCAGCTGGAGTGGAACAGGACAAGGACAAGACACAGAACGGGGTGAGAGAGAGAGATCTGCTGTCCTGCTGTCGGAACAGCCGCCAAATGGTCCTCCGCCAGCTTGATGGCCTGATCCAGCGATGCCGGGCAATGGCACTGGACCCACTCCACAGTCCCTTCGGGTAGTCAGGCTATTAACTGTTCCAGTACCATCAGATTGATGATTCCTGCAGCATCACAGTTGCTAGCCCTCAGCCACCCCCAGCAGGTGTCCCGGAGTTGTTGGCCAAACGCGAACGGCCAGCCGACTTTGGTTATGTTTGGTTTGGTTATGAAGCATTTCTTTATCCATTGATAAAGGATTTGAAGTCTCTTGAAAGTAATGGGGTGTTTGAGGTGTTGGATAAGTTTGTAAAGGTAACAGTATTTTGTGTCTGTGCTGATAGTCTTGGGGCCCACGGCCTAGCTGGGTTTCAAGAGTCTTTCACTGTTGAGAAATTTTGCAGATTTTGTTGTATTAATAGAGTCCAAATTGCTACTGTTGAGCCAAAGGATTTTCCTTTAAGAACTGTAACACAGCCAGCTGAGCAATATAGGGTAAGGCCACGCTGTGGGATAGCGCTCACACTTTCTCCAACGCATGTGCACTATTTTTGACATTTACCCCCTTTTGCACATTGTTGATCAGACAAAGAAGTTAATTCGTCTATTTTCTGAACCAACTCGGCCGATATGTGATGCTGAAGAAGCAGCAACAGGTACAAGAAGCCTCCTCTCCAGCTCAGGTAGCAACAATGGTTAATGCGGAGGACTCGCTGACCCTCACTTGCCTTGTACAAGAACTGGATAAACACAGGGCAAGCTTGACAGCAGAACTAAATAAGAACTTCCGCGTTGCTGGAGACCTCCCTTATGCCTATACGGACGTCGCTTGAAACCATCAGTGCCGTACTGGACTCCCACAGCCAAAAGATAACTATTGAGGACACGCTAATCACCCACAGTGACAAGTTAACTGAGCCAACTACAAGAGTCGGCCAGCTGGAGAAAGCTAATGTGGCGCTAGCATCTAAAACATTGGCTTTCAAATTGCTGCAGACGGCAAAACCTGAGAATCGTCGGCTTGCTCGAGGGGCTGGAGGGAGGCTCACCGGTGGAATTCATCTCACGGTTTCTTCAGACAGTTATCGGAAATGACATCTTCCCTGAACCACCAGAGCTAGACAGGGTGCACTGTACACTCGCCCCAAAGCCCACGGCAAGACAACGTCCCCGAGCCATCCTGGTCAGATTCCTCTGGTATCAGGACAAGGAACATGTGCTCCGCTGGGCAAGGTTGCAGAGGGAGGACATCAAGTTTAACAGTAACAAGATCTTGTTTTTCCCCCCTGACATGAGTGCGAGTCTGGCCAAGCAATGAGTGACATTCAGGGACATTAAAGCTAAGCTTTATGCTGCTGGAATTGCTTTTTCCTTGCGCTACCCGGCTTGTCTTTCCATCAATATCAATGGCAGCAAACATCTCCTTGATACTCCAGCTGCGGCAGAAGGATTCTATGAAAAGATTAAAGGGAACTCTCCAACCAGTGGGGAAGAACAAGGTTAACAGATGCCAACCAGCTGAAAGGTTTGAATATACTAACACTAAACAGGGTGGGTGATAGCTGGCACTGAGCTCACATAATCTGCCTGACTCATGTTTTGCATGATTAAAAGTTAAAGGAGACTGTGTTTAAGTACTCTGAAAATGTTTTAGTGAATTTGGGTAAATGTAGAGCGAAGTTTAACTTTACATGATGTTTTATTATAGTTTACACATGTAATGTATGCGTTCAATATCGGAAGTAAATTCCTGCTGTTCCTTATGTTAGATAAAGGGATACTACTCCATTGTCGGAAGTGTAATTGTGTTGTAGACCTGCTGCTCGTTTTGACCGAAGGACGAGCATAGGCTTTGGAAACACCAGCAGACTGTTCTAATGCTGCAGAGCTTTTTTTTTTCCCCTCCATTTTTCTTTTTAGGTTGGGAAATATGGGGGGGTATGTTGGTCATACTCTTGGAATACAAAGGTCGTGAGTACCCACTGTTTTGAGTACAGCTGGCTTCATATACCTTTTATTTGGTTACATTTTTCTCAAGGGTCATTTGGTGTAATGTAAGACATAAGTTTCAAGTTAAATTCATTTCATGGAATGTGAGAGGATTAAATGGCCCTGTTAAGAGAGCAAAAGTTTGTCAACATCTTAAACTCCTCAGTGCTGACATGGTCTTCTTCCAGGAAACCCACCTCAAGATAAATGATCATACAAGGCTTTGACGACCATGGGTAGGACAGGTATTCCACTCAGTACTTGACTCAAAGGCCAGAGGGGCAGCTATTTTGATTTCAAAAAAAGCTTCAGTTCATACCAGAAAGTGTAGTACCTGACTGTAATGGATGCTTCATCATGGTCTCGGGCAGACTGTTTCACTTGCCTGTTATATTAATGTGTCTACACTCCTAATTTTGATGACAGTTCATGACCACACTTATCTTCACTTCCTAATATGGCAAGGCAAGGCAAGGCAAGTTTATTTATATAGCACATTTCATACACAATGGCAGTTCAATGTGCTTTACAGAAGTAAAAACAAAAACAGTAAACAATAGAGAAATAAAATTACATAAAATAATTTTATCTCTATTCTAAAATAATTAATTAAAATAATTAAAAGAATTAAAAGAAAATAATAAGAATTAAACAATAGTAGAAATAAAATATTAAAATGCCAAAAAGAAAAAGGAGAAAGAAAGAAAGAAAGAAAGAAAGAAAGAAAGAAAGAAAGAAAGAAAGAAACTAGCAGAATAAAATAAAAGTTAAAGTAAATTTAAAACATGGAGAGAAAGTAAAGATTATAAAAAATGTAAAAATATTAATTATTTAACAGAAAGCATCTGAAAACAGCTTGGTCTTTAACCTAGATTTGAAGCTGCCAACAGCAGGAGCATTTTTAATGTCCTCTGGCAGTTGGTTCCATAGCTGTACTGCATAGTAGCTAAAAGCTGCTTCACCACACTTTGTTTTAACAACTGGTTTTAATAGTAAATTGTTCTGTTGCGATCTGGTAGATCTGATTGGGTTAGGCCGCTGCAGCATATCAGAGAGGTAATTGGGCCCTGTACCATTTAGAGATTTGTACACCAGCAGCAATACTTTAAAGTCAATTCTGTAGCTTACTGGAAGCCAGTGAAGGGACCTTAGAATTGGAGTAATGTGCTCTGTTCTTTTTGTTCGTGTGAGAACCCTAGCCGCTGCATTTTGAACCAGCTGAAGTCATTTGATGGTCTTTTTTGGCAGGCCTGTGAAAAGGCCATTGCAGTAATCAACCCTACTAGAGATGAAGGCATGTATTAGTTTTTCCAGATCATGTTTTGACATAAGTCCTCTTAGTTTGGAAATGTTTTTTAGGTGATAAAATGCCGTTTTAGTGATTGCTTTCATGTGACTGTCAAAGTTTAGCTCGCTGTCAATGAAAACACCAAGATTTTTAACCATTTATTTAGTTTTAATCCCTTTTGTGTCAAGAATAGTGGTAATCCTGAGTCTTTCATCTTTTTTTTCCAAATAGAATTACTTCTGTTTTATCTGTGTTCAGCTGAAGAAAATTTTGTGACATCCAGCTATTAATTTGATCGATACACTGGTAGAGACATTCAAGGGGGGCATAATCATTTGGTGATAGAGCAAAATAAATTTGGGTATCATCTGCATAGCAGTGATACAAAATTGAATTTTTATTGATAATTTGCCCAAGTGGGAGCATATAAAGGTTGAAAAGTAATGGTCCAAGAATCGACCCCTGGGGGACACCACAGGTCAAGGGCACTGACGTTGAGGAACAATTTCCCAGGGTAACAAAGAAGCTTCTATCTTTTAAGTATGATTTTAACCAATTGATAACTTTACCAGTCAATCCAACCCAGTGTTCAAGTCGATATAGCAGTATGTTGTGATCAACAGTATCAAAAGCTGCACTGAGGTCCAGTAATACCAGGACCGATGTTTTGCCTGCATCAGTATTAAGACGTATGTCATTTATAACTTTAATCAGCGCTGTTTCAGTGCTATGATTGGCACGAAATCCTGACTGAAAATTATCAAAACGGCTGTTTGATATCAAGAAGGCAGTTAATTGATTGAAGACAATTTTTTTCCAGGATTTTCCCGATGAATGGTAGATTTGATATTGGCCTGTAGTTATTTAACACTGAAGGATCCAGATTATTTTTTTTTAAGAAGGGGCTTTACAACAGCTTTTTTTAGGGACACAGGAACAACACCAGTCTCCAAGGATGTATTTATAATTTGAAGCACATCTGTAATTATAAGATGAAGAACAGACTTAAAAAAGTTGGTGGGCAGAATGTCCAGTTCAGATGTTGAGGAACTGAGATTTTGTACAGTTTTTTCAAGAGTCTCATAATCAATTAAACAAAATTCTGACATTGTGTTAAAGTTATCTATCTGTGTCATTGGTGATTGCAGTTTTTCAATTTTTTGCAACTGAGATATATTATGAGAAATATTCTGCCGTATTTTATCAATTTTACCTTTGAAGAAAGATGCAAACTCATTGCATTTATTAACTGAGAGAAGTTCAGGTGCTAATTGTGGTGGGGGATTAGTTAGCTTCTCTACTGTTGAAAATAGCACACGGGCATTGTTCATATTCCTGCTAATGACATTGGACAAAAAAGACTGTCTTGCTTTATGAATTTCATAATTATAATTACAAAGCATCTCTTTATGGATTTGATAATGGATGTGAAGTTTAGATTTGTGCCACTTTCTTTCAGTCTTTCTACATTCTCTCTTTAGAAGTTTAACAGCCGGGTACTGCTTCCATGGTGCTTTCTGCTTATCATTGACTCTTTTTATTTTGAATGGAGCAATATCATCCATAATTTGGGTCATATTTAAATTAAAAAATTCCAGTAAATCATCTACAGAGTCTGACATTTTGGTTGAGTTCTGAGAGAGAGCTTGCTTAAAAAGAGCACATGTGTCAAAAATGGTGACAACACTGCAATCTTTCATGGTAGATTATGGAAGCTGTGACCCCTGGAGATCCTTATATAGAGTCTATTCCTTTAATTCTCACATGCACCATGCCTACTCAAGGATATATATATATATATATATATATATATATATATATATATATATATATATACAGTGGTGCTTGAAAGTTTGTGAACCCTTTAGAATTTTCTATATTTCTGCATAAATATGACCTAAAACATCATCAGATTTTCACACAAGTCCTAAAAGTAGATAAAGAGAACCCAGTTAAACAAATGAGACAAAAATATTATACTTGGTCATTTATTTATTGAGGAAAATGATCCAATATTACATATCTGTGAGTGGCAAAAGTATGTGAACCTCTAGGATTAGCAGTTAATTTGAAGGTGAAATTAGAGTCAGGTGTTTTCAATCAATGGGATGACAATCAGGTGTGAGTGGGCACCCTGTTTTATTTAAAGAACAGGGATCTATCAAAGTCTGATCTTCACAACACATGTTTGTGGAAGTGTATCATGGCACGAACAAAGGAGATTTCTGAGGACCTCAGAAAAAGCATTGTTGATGCTCATCAGGCTGGAAAAGGTTTCAAAACCATCTCTAAAGAGTTTGGACTCCACCAATCCACAGTCAGACAGATTGTGTACAAATGGAGGAAATTCAATACCATTGTTACCCTCCCCAGGAGTGGGCAACCAACAAAGATCACTCCAAAAGCAAGGAGTGTAATGGTTGGCGAGGTCACAAAGGACCCCAGGGTAACTTCTAAGCAACTGAAGGCATCTCTCACATTGGCTAATGCTAATGTTCATGAGTCCACCATCAGGAGAACACTGAACAACAATGATGTGCATGGCAGGGTTGCAAGGAGAAAGTCACTGCTCTCCAAAAAGAACATTGCTGTTCATCTGCAGTTTGCTGAACATCACGTGGACAATCCAGAAGGCTATTGGAATAATGTTTTGTGGATGGATGAGACCAAAATAGAACTTTTTGTTTTAAATGGGAAGCGTTATGTTTGCAGAAAGGAAAACACTGCATTCCAGCATAAGAACCTTATCCCATCTGTGAAACATGGTGGTGGTAGTATCATGGTTTGGGCCTGTTTTGCTTCATCTGGGCCAGCATGGCTTGCCATCAATAATGGAACAATGAATTCTGAATTATACCAGCGAATTCTAAAGGAAAATGTCAGGATATCTGTCCATGAACTGAATTTCAAGAGAAGGTGGGTCATGCAGCAAGACAATGACCCTAAGCACACAAGTCATTCTACCAAAGAATGGTTAAAGAAGAATAAAATTAATGTTTTGGAATGGCCAAGTCAAAGTCCTGACCTTAATTCAATCAAAATGTTATGGAAGGACCTGAAGTGAGCAATTCATGTGAGGAAACCCATGAACATCCCAGAGTTGAAGCTGTTTTGTATGGAGGAATGGGCTAAAATTCCTCCAAGCTGGTGTGCAGGACTGATCAACAGTTACCGCAAACATTTAGTTGCAGTTATTGCTGCACAAGGAGGTCACACCAGATACTGAAAGCCAAGGTTCACATACTTTTGCCACTCACAGATATGTAATATTGGATCATTTTCCTCAATACATAAATGACCAAGTATAATATTTTTGTCTCATTTGTTTAACTGGGTCCTCTTTATCTACTTTTAAGACTTGTATGAAAATCTGATGATGTTTTAGGTCATATTTATGCAGAAATATAGAAAATTCTAAAGGGTTCACAAACTTTCAAGCACCACTGTAGATACAGCAACACAGTCATCACTAAATCAGCCAATAACTACAGAGGAAATACTTGGCAGCATTGGGGAAATGAATAATTCTAAAACACCAGGGCCTGACTGGCTGCCATCTGAATTTTACAAAAAATTCTCTACTCAACTAGCCCCGTTATTACTAGATATGTTTAATCATTCCCTGTCTATAGGAACTTTACCAAGAACTTTAACAGAGGCGACTATTTCCGTTATTCTTAAAAAAGACAAGAACCCTGCTGAATGTAGTTCCGATCAACCAATATCACTTTTAAATGTGGCCGTGAAAATACTAGCAAAAATTTTCGTGAAAAGATTGGAAACATCTGCGACCCTGTAGAAGGATAAAGCGGCTAGAGATAATGAATGAATGAATGATTGGAAACATGTCTCCCTTCAATAATCTCTGAAGACCAAACTGGCTTCATCAGAGTTCGTCAGTTATCCTCAAATGTCAGACAGCTATTAAATATTACTTCTGCCTCATCCAATGAAATAAAGCCTGAAATAGTGCCCACATTGGATGCGGAAAAAGCCTTTGACAGGGTGGAATGGGGTACTTATTTAAGGTACTAGGAAAATTTGGATTCGGAGAAAACTTCATTGCATGGATACGCCTTCTTTATAGAATCACCCCTTGCCCATGTTGACACAAACAGGCAATATTCATCATATTTTCCCTTATCCCGTGGTACCAGTCAAGGCTGCCTGCTGTCGCCGTTACTTTTTGCTCTTGAGCCGCTAGCCATACGGTTGAGATCTTCTGCACATCTGCAAGGTGTTAAACGGGGAAACATTGAGCACCATGTTTCCCTGTATGCAGATCTATTAATTTACATAACAGACCCTGTTATGTGTGCCAATAAATTACAGATACTAGATTATTTTTGGTGCTTTTTCAGGTTACAAAATCAACCTCAAAAACTTTCCCAATTAACTCCAAAGCCAAAACACTCATGCAGGGACAAATTCCTTTTAATTTCTCTCCAGAAAGTTTTCAATATCTAGGGATCAACATCACCCACTCTTAAGGACTTGCATAAAAATAACATTGACAAATTACTAAATGAAGTCAAAACTGACCTACAGAAGTGGTCCAAGTGGCCGCTGTCATTAGCAGGCAGAGTGCAATGCATAAAGATTAACATCTTGCTGAGATTGGGGGAAAAAAATGTTTACCTCTCTTCCTGACAAAAACAATTCTTTAAAAAACTTGATCAAGTTATTTTCATTTGTGTGGGTGGGCAGGGTAGCCAGGATTAATAAAAGCACCCTACAGACAACAAGGCAGGAGGGTGGGGTGGGGTGGGGTGGGCTGGGCAGCAAATATACAAAAAATACTCAGCTGGTGGCATGAAAAAGTGAGTTGGATTGGTGTAAAATGGAGTCCCTCTCCTGCCACACCTTCACTTGTGGCTCTGACATGCTCCCCTTTGCCACTTTCAGTTTCAAATTATACCTCAAATCCTGTAATCTTGTCAACTTTGAAAACGTGGATACAGTTTCGCAAACATTAAGCTAAACAATCTTGTCCTTCTAGGTCCATTATGCAATAATTTTTTACCTTCTAAACTTGACTCCGCATTTACAATTTGGAAGGAGAAAGGTATCATATGATTCCGAGACCTGTTTTTAAAGGGTACATTTGTTGATTGAGAGTCTATCCCATAAGCATGACTTGCCCTGGACCAACTTCTTTTGCTACCTCCAGGTTCACAGTTTTATTAAAGATCATTGCAGTACTTTTCCACATTTACCAGCAGATTTACCTAAAATTCTTGACAAACCAGAAACTTTGACGAAAATGATATCAAAGCTGTACACAGGTATTCTCCAGACTAGCCTCTCTCCACAGATTACAGCAAAACGGGTGGGGAAAAAGAGCTTGGAATCCAACTCCAGGATCCTTGGTGGGAGAGAGCCAAATTACAAGTGAATAGCTCCTAATCCTGTGCCCATCTTAACTTAATACAATTCAAAGTACTGCATAGAATGCATTTCAGCAAAGCAAAACTGGCAAAGATTTTTCCTGGCAATAGATGTGTCTTTGTCCCAGCTGACTTGGCACATACTTTCTGGTCATGCTCGAAGCTAACAGGGTTCTGGAAGAGCTTTTTCAGGATCATATCAGAGGTTCTAGGTGTAGCTATCACTCCCTGTCTGCTCATTGCTATTTTTGGAGTTCCCTCAAATTATTCAGTAAGCAGACATTAAATGTTTTAGCATCTGCCTCTCTGTCTGCAGGTGTATCCTTCTACACTGGAATTTGCCTAAACCCCCAGCAGAGCAATCTTGGCAGACTGACCTAATGCCATTCCTTAAATTAGAAATCAAATTTTCACGCCGAGGGTCAACTGAGAAATTCTATACTACATGGCAGCCTCTTCTCATATTTTGATAGTGTAGCTACAACTCCTACGGTGTAGGAGTGAATAACATTATCTGTCCAGCTGTGCTCTTGCATCAATATGAATGTACAAATGTAAAGTGGTTGAGATATTCTGTTTGAAAAGGGAAGACCAACTGGGGTGGGGGTGGGGGGATAAGGTTTTGTACGTTTTCTACTTGTTTGTATGTTTATTTGGGGGGGAAAAATCACTTGTTTGTAAAGGTCATGTAACATGTGATGGGTTTCAATAAACAGATTTAAAAAAAAAAAAAAAGACACCCCACTAATGCAGCATACCACATTTTTGGAAGAGCTCAAGTCTACTGGCAAAGAAAGTGTTAATGCTGTTAAATCAGCCTGTGTATTCAGTCAGCTGTCTTACTTCCACCCAGTAACTGGGTTTCCCCCAGGTGTTTTACATGATTTCTTTGAAGGTGTTATTCCAATAGAGTTATGTTTGTGTTTTGAAAGAATTGATTTGAAAAGGGTTCATCACATTCAATGGACTGAACAGATGTGTAAAATTGTTTCCATAATTCTGATAAGGTTAACAAGTCACACCAAATTACAAAGGCTAGCTTTTTTTTGTTACTGGAAGAATCGGTGGCAATGGACATGAAAATTGGACACTATTACGTTTACTACCTCTTATGATTGGGAGCAATATACCAGAACACGAGCCATCATGGGAAATTTTAATGGACCTTAAAGAGATTGAGGTTGTTGTGTCTACTTCAGTTTCACAGGGATGAGAGTTTTCCGCTTTTCGGCGGATTTCCGCTTTGAGTAAAAAACAAGCTTTTTATATTATGCCAAATCTGTTGATTTTTTTTTTAAATTAATTTCAGGGGGTTGGGGTATGTTCCTTCATGCTGTTCAAACTAACTCCAATGATGTTTACACGTCATTTGCAAATCGCCATCTTTAGTCTTGTTTAATCTCGTTGAATGTGATGTAAAATTTGTTATCTAAATTGTTATTGGTCAAAACATTGATGTCGAGACCATCCAATCAAAACAGTTTTTACAAAGGCACCCACATCCGCTTTCTTTTATCAAAACTTACACACGTTCATATCAAAAATACTTTCCTCTAATTGGCATTTTTTCCTCAAGATGCCGAATACTATTGACAAGCGAGATGAAGCGAAGGTACGTGAAATTGATGCTGGTATTAAAAAAAAAAAAAGTTTAGCAAAGGAAGGCAAGAGAGCAGAAGAGAACCATGTTAGAGCATGTAAAAACACAGGAGGCGCTGGCTAATGAAAGGAAAAAAAAAGAGGACTGATGAGCTTTTGGCTTTGGCCAAGAAGCTGAAGTCTAAATGATCAAATGAAAAATTTGTTTCAAAAATAACTGGGAACTGTAAATAACAAGTGTAAATAGACATTTTCCTTTTGAAGAAAACATACAAGTGATGTGGACAATAAGACAGTCCCCATAAAATATGCATTTGTTTGATTCAATACATTGAATATATGATAATTTGAATTATAGCTGACAGCGTTGATAACTTTAAAGTTTAAATAGACATTGTGAAGAAATGATATACAAGTAATGTGGACCTTAGGAAAAGGTCAGTTTCCATAAGATATGAATGTTTATTTAATTCAATATATTGAATATGAAAATTTAAGTTATTAATGGAACTGTAAATAACTGAATTTTGATGGACATTTTTTAGAAAAAGTGATGACAATAAGTAATAACCAGTCCCCATAAAATGTAGATTTTGAATTAATGCAATACACATATTGATTGATGTATTGTTCTATATAATAGTGTTTTTATTTCAATAAGTATTAAAATGGGCATCAGGTGTTTTAACTACAGCTCAGATTGCAGGAAATAGGGTGTGTAAGGTCTCATTTTGAAAAAAAAAAATTCCCAGGGGGGTGTCCCCCCGGACCCCCCTTATTACAGATTTTCTGCTTTTTTTTTTCAATCAGGACCCACTCATCCCTGCTTTCAGAAGATGTATTGTGTTACGTGGAAAGTAAAATATCTGACCATCAGAAGTTGCTCATTGATGCCTTTCCTGACTTTGTTAAAGCCGAAGCATCACTTCATTGAGCATTATGTGCATCTCACTTGCTGCTTTGGACCTCTAGTAGACTTGGACACTGCGATTTGAATCTAAGCACAGCTTCTTTAAACAAGTGATGCATGATGTTAAGTGTTTCAAGAATGTGCTGCTTACACTCTCCTCTAAACACCAACAAATGATGGCACACTTCCTTGATAGCCCAAATCTGTTCAAACCAAAATTGTCCGTTGAGAAGATTAAAACATCTTTAGATGAAAAATTGAGGATGATAATTGAAAGACATTATCTACGTCAGGCTAGTGTGTCACTTGCCAAAAATGTGTATTTATATGGGACTCAATATGTCAAGGGCATGGTGTCTGCAGGTCAATGCAGTGGACTTCCTGAGTTCTATAAGATAATGAACATTCTAGTGGACTATGAAATCTTTCATTACTACCAAGCTATCATCTTGGTTCATGGAACATTACAGGTCTGTGGCAGCGGGGGCGTGGTCAAGCGCCGGTCTGTGACAGGAGGGTGGAGCCGGGGAAGGTGAGTGGCAGAATCGCGACCTGCTCGAACAATGTGATGAAAGCCTCGGGGTCGTCCTGTTGCCCACGTCGAGCTCCAAATTAATCGCCAAGTGGCAAGGACCCTTTGAGGTCACACGGCGAGTCGGGGACGTCGACTATGAGGTTAGGCGAACGGACAGGGATGGGGCGCTACAGATCTACCACCTCAATCTGCTGAAACTCTGGAACGAGGAGGTCCCCGTGGTGTTGGTGTCGGTAGTTCCGGAGAAGGCGGAGCTGGGGCCGGAGGTCCAAAAAGGGTCATTGGCATCACGTACCTCTCCGGTCCCCTGTGGAGACCACCTCTCCCCGACCCAACTCACGGAGGTCGCCCAGTTGCAGGCCGAGTTTTCGGATGTGTTCTCGCCCCTGCCCGGTCGCACTAACCTCATAGAACACCACATAGAGACGCCCCCGGGGGTGGTAGTGCGGAGCCGTCCTTATAGATTACCCGAACACAAAAAAAAAGGTGGTTCGGGAAGAACTTCAGGCCATGCTCGAAATGGGCATCGTCGAGGAGTCCCACAGTGACTGGAGCAGCCCGGTGGTCTTGGTTCCCAAGGCCGACGGCTCGGTCCGGTTCTGTGTGGACTATAGAAAGGTCAACGCGGTGTCTAAATTTGATGCGTACCCAATGCCTCGTATTGATGAGCTGCTCGATCGACTAGGCACGGCTTGCTTTTACTCGACACTGGATTTGACAAAGGGATATTGGCAGATCCCCTTGACTCCATTATCCCGGGAAAAAACGGCCTTTTCCACACCGTTCGGCTTACACCAGTTCGTCACACTTCCTTTTGGGCTGTTTGGGGCGCCCGCTACGTTTCAGCGGCTGATGGACCGGGTCCTCCGGCCCCACGCCACCTATGCCGCCGCTTACCTCGATGATATCATCATTTATAGTAATGATTGGCAGCGGCACCTACAACACCTGAGGGCCGTCCTTAGGTCGCTGAGGCGGGCGGGACTCACTGCCAACCCGAAGAAGTGTGCAATTGGGCGGGTGGAAGTACGGTATCTGGGCTTCCACTTGGGCAACGGGCAGGTGCGTCCCCAAATTAATAAGACGGCAGCGATTGCGGCCTGCCCGAGGCCCAAGACCAAAAAGGGGGTGAGGCAGTTCCTGGGGCTGGCTGGCTACTATCGTAGGTTTATACCTAATTATTCGGACGTCACCAGCCCGCTGACTGACCTCACTAAAAAGGGGGCGCCAGATCCGGTCCAGTGGACGGAGCAGTGCCAGCGGGTTTCTCTGAGGTAAAGGCTGCACTGTGTGGGGGGCCACTTTTACACTCCCCTGACTTCTCTCTCCCTTTTGTGTTGCAGACCGATGCGTCGGACAGAGGGCTGGGGGCCGTTTTGTCCCAGCAGGTGGAGGGGGAGGACCGCCCGGTCCTGTACATCAGCCGGAAGCTGTCGGTGCGTGAGGGGCGCTACAGCACAATTGAAAAAGAGTGCCTGGCGATTAAGTGGGCGGTCCTCGCCCTCCGTTACTACCTACTGGGGCGCTCTTTCACTCTCTGTTCGGACCACGCGCCCCTCCAGTGGCTCCACTGCATGAAGGATGCCAACGCGCGGATCACCCGTTGGTATCTGGCACTCCAACCCTTCAACTTCAAGGTGGTCCACAGGCCGGGGGCGCAGATGGTCGTGGTGGACTTCCTCTCCCGTCAAGGGGGGGGGAGTCGGCTGCGGGCCGGACGGGCGCCCGGCCTGAGTCGGGCGGTGGGGGTATGTGGCAGCGGGGGCGTGGTCAAGCGCCGGTCTGTGACAGGAGGGTGGAGCCGGGGAAGGTGAGTGGCAGAATCGCGACACCTGAGGATAATTAACCTGTGTTTGTGTGTGTGTTTTCCCAGTAACCACTCCCTATTTAAGGAGGCAGAGAGAGAGGAGAGGGAGCGCAACCCGGGACCAGACAAGTGTGTGCATGTGAATGAATGAGTGAGATACTGAAAAGTTGTAAAAATAAATCGCCTGTCTGCCTCCAAACGTTGTCCTGCCGTCCTCTGTGCTCCACCCACGCTCGATACGCGCTACAACCAGTGAATTCTAAAGGAAAATATCAGGACATCTGTTCATGAACTGAATCTCGAGAAGGTGGGTCATGCAGCAAGATGACGACCCTAAGCACACAAGTTGTTCTACTAAAGAATGGTTGAAGAAGAATAAAGTTAACATTTTGGAATGGCCAAGTCAAAGTCCTGACCTTAATCCAATTAAAATGTTGTGGAAGGACCTGAAGCGAGCAGTTCATGTGAGGAAACCCACCAACATCCCAGAGTTGAAGCTGTTCTGTATGGAGGAATGGGCTAAAATTCCTCCAAGCCAGTGTGCAGGACTGATCAACAGTGACTGTTCAGTGTGCTGAGTGCAGGATGTTTAGTCATTCTTCCTCCGTCACTAGCGATAGCTCTATTAGCTTTACTTGTGATAAGTGCAGATTAGTTAGCTCTCTGACGGAGAAGATTGCAGTGCTAGAAGCGCGTGTCCAGGCTTTAGAGCAGGTTAGTGAGCGTGAGAACAGTGTAGTTTCTGTTAGGGAAAGTCTGGACGCCCTAGGTGGAGTTAGTAATCCCCCAACTCCGGCATTAGAGCCCTTACAGCAGGGCGAATGGGTGACGGCTCGGCGGCATAAGCGTAGAGCCAAAGCTACCGCTGAGGCTCACCCACGGGAGCACCACTCCTCTCCTCGTTACGTGTCGAACAGGTTTGCTCTCCTTAGTGATGCACCCACTGAGAAACCTGAAAGAGCTCTGGTTATAGGGGACTCTATCATATGGCATGTGAAATTAGCTCAGCCTTTAGGGGCACCAGCAGCTTTAGTCAGGTGTATACCGTGAGCCAGGGCGCCGGACATAGCAGGTAATCTTAGGGTCCTAGGCAAGCACAGGTTCTCAAAGATAGTTATCCATGCAGGAGCTAATGATATACGCCTTCGTCAGTCTGAGGTTACTAAGAGTAACTTTGTAGAGGTGTTTAAATTAGCGAAGGCGATGTCCGATGCTGTAGTATGCTCTGGCCCCATCCCAATGCGGCATGGCGATGTAGCTTACAGCAGGTTATGGTCGCTGAACTGCTGGCTGTCCAGGTGGTGCTCTGAAAACAGTGTGGGCTTTACTGATAATTGGGCTAATTTTGAGGGCACTGCTGGCCTGTTAGGGCGGGACGGTATCCATCCCACTCGGGATGGTGCTGCTCTCATTTCCTGCAGCATAGGTCATAGTCTCAGAACAGGCCTAGTTAATTTCTGACAATCCAGAGCCAAGGCCAGGGAGCAGACGAACAGGCTAAACCGACTGTCTGCTAGCTGCACAGAGTCGTCACTCAGGGCCCACTACATCGAGACTGTGTCTGTTCCCTGAGCTCAACAAAAAGGTAGAAATTTTCAGAGAGTTTGTTCTAGTAACCTAATCAAGATAAAATTAGATCATACTGACTGTACAGCTGCTGCCAGCACCTTTGATCTAAAGGTGGGGCTATTAAATATTAGATCTCTTACATCTAAAGCGCTAAAGGTTAATGAACTCATTACTGATCAGGAGTTTAATGTACTGTGTTTAACAGAAACATGGATTAAGCCAAATGAATATATAGCATTAAATGAAGCGAGTCCTCCTGGATACAGTTATATACACCAGCCTCGTCTAACTGGCAGAGGAGGCAGCGTCGCGGTTATTTATAACGATTATCTAGGTGTAACACAAAAACCTGGTTATAAATTTAATACATTTGAAGTTCTTCATACTCATATAATGTATGTAGCCTCGAAAAATAAGTCTACCCAGTTAATTCCATTGCTTATTATTTACAGGCCCCCGGGGCCATATTCTGAGTTTCTTTCTGAATTTGCAGATTTTATCTCAGATCTGGTTATTTCCTTAGACAAAGCTTTAGTTGTCGGAGATTTTAATATTCACTTCGATAACCCAGAAGACCCTTTAAAAACAGCGTTTGTGTCCATCTTAGATTCAGTCGGGATTAAGCAGAATGTCATAGGACCGACCCATAATGGTGGTCACACCCTTGATCTAATACTAACATTCAGATTAAACGTAGACAATATAGTCATACTTCCACAGTCTGAAGTTATCTCAGATCATTGTCTCATCTCATTCAAAATATGTCTGAGTAATAATATATGCACCTCACCACGCTACTGTATTAAACGTACTTTCACGTCAACTACTGCACAGAGCTTTATAAATGATCTCCCAGAGTTATCAACTTTGATTGGGTCACTGTCAGCCACTGCAGAACTTGATCAGGCAACTGAATGCTTAGAGTCAACATTCCGCCATACTTTAGATAATGTAGCTCCTCTAAAAAGGAAAATGGTCAGAGACAAAAAATTAGCACCCTGGTATAATGATGACACTCGCGCATTAAAACAGACCACTCGAAAATTGGAACGTAAATGGTGTCAAACAAAATTGGTAGTGTTCAAATTAGCTTGGAAGGAGAGCTTCCTGAAGTATAGAAAAGCTCTTAGTGCTGCGAGATCAACATATTTCTCCTCCCTAATAGAAGATAACAAAAATAATCCTAGCTTCCTATTTAATACTGTAGCAAAATTAACCAGGAATACGTCCACTATCAACACATGCACACCTGCAGTATGTAGTAGCAACGACTTCATGAATTTTTTTAATGACAAAATTGAGAATATCCGACAAAAAATTCAAACTACTAATTTAAGGTTAGACAATGAAAGTGACCTTGTAGTTAACAATATAACTGTATCAGATCATCAGTTAGAATGTTTTACTCCCCTAAAAGAAACTGAATTACTTTCATTAATCTCTACATCAAAAGCCTCAACTTGCGTACTAGATCCCTTACCGACACATCTATTCAAACAGATAATGCCTGGAGTAATTGAACCGCTTCTAAAAATAATAAATTCTTCTCTTATGATTGGCTATGTACCCAAATCCTTTAAACTAGCAGTTATCAAACCCCTGATTAAAAAACCTGACCTTGATCCCTGTCAGCTGTCCAATTATCGGCCAATATCAAACCTCCCCTTTATCTCCAAGATCCTTGAAAAAGCTGTGGCACAGCAGTTATGCTCATATTTACACAGGAATAACATCCATGAAATGTATCAGTCAGGATTTAGACCTCATCATAGCACAGAGACAGCACTGGTTAAAGGAGTAAACGACCTACTGTTGGCGTCTGATCAGGGCTGTGTCTCGCTACTTGTGTTGCTTGACCTTAGTGCAGCATTTGACACCATTGATCATTCCATTCTTCTGGATAGAGTAGAAAATGTTGTGGGAGTTAAGGGAATGGCCCTCTCCTGGCTCAGGTCTTATCTAACTGATCGTTATCAGTATGTTGATATAAATGGTGATATTTCTAGACGTACCGAGGTAAAGTTTGGTGTTCCACAAGGTTCTGTCTTGGGTCCACTGCTTTTTTCTCTATATATGTTACCTCTGGGTGATATTATTCGTAAACATTGTATTAGTTTCCACTGTTATGCTGATGACACACAGTTGTATGTCTCTGCAAAACCTGATGAGAGACACCAGCTTAATAGAATTGAGGAATGTGTTAAGGACATTAGACACTGGATGCTTATTAATTTCCTTCTGCTTAACTCTGACAAGACTGAAGTACTTGTGCTAGGACCACATACAGCTAGAAGTAAGTTTTCTGATTACACAGTAACTCTGGATGGCCTTTCTGTTTCTTCACGTGCAGCAGTAAAAGACCTCGGAGTGATTATTGACCCCAGTCTTTCATTCGAAACTCACATTGATAACATCACCCGGATAGCTTTCTTTCATCTCAGAAATATTGCAAAGATAAGAAATTTAATGTCATTGCATAATGCAGAAAAACTAGTCCATGCTTTTGTTACCTCCAGGTTGGATTATTGTAATGCCTTACTGTCTGGATGTTCCAATAAGTGCATAAACAAGCTCCAGTTAGTTCAAAATGCAGCAGCAAGAGTCCTTACTAGAACTAGAAAATATGACCACATCACGCCTGTCTTATCCACACTGCATTGGCTCCCAATCAAATTTCGTATTGATTATAAAATACTACTATTGACCTTTAAAGCACTAAATGGTCTCGCACCACAGTACCTGAGTGAACTTCTGCTCCTCTATGACCCGCCATGCCTACTTAGATCAAAAGGTGCAGGCTATCTGCTGGTACCTCGTATAGTGAAAGCTACATCAGGGGGCAGAGCCTTTTCTTACAAAGCCCCACTGTTATGGAACAGCCTTCCAAGTAATGTTCGGGAATCAGACACAGTCTCAGCATTTAAGTCTAGGCTGAAAACATATCTGTTTGGTCAAGCCTTTTGTTAATGGTGTTTATGAGGTAAAGGAGTAGATCTGGAGGGTCCTCAGACATAGAGTGTTTTGGTAAACTGGGATGTATGGATGCTGTCAGTCCCCACTCGCTTGCTCACTCAAGTTTGTTGACAGTGTAGTGGCTGGCTGCTTTATGTCCCGGGGCTCCCTCATGCCTGTGTTACCTTCTGGCTCTCTCCTTTTAGTTATGCTGTCATAGTTAGTTGCCAGAGTCCCTGCTTGCACTCGGTGCAATATGTATACTGTTCCTACTTATTCAAGTGACATTGGGCATACCTAACCACCTGTGTTTTCTTTCCCTCCCCCCCACCCCAAATCTGTCCCTCTGAGTTACATGGAGTCAACAGGAAATCTTTTGGTGGAGATGGTGGACACCTCGACTGGCTATCGTAGCCTGCAGGGAATCGGCTGTCAGACATTCTGTCACATGTCCCAGACCCGGTGAAATGTAACTGAATTGTCTTGGCCAGCCCTAAGGGTCCCATCTGCATCTCATCATTGCTGAGGAGTGTGCTCCCATCACCCAATCAAGCATCCAGCCAGATCAGGTCATGATATATTTTACCATATTAACATGCCATTGTGTGTTATGCCTGATGTAAAGACTCTCGTCTCTGCGAGCCTACCACACAGATTTAATACTTGTCATTTTTAGGGCATACCTAACAACGTGTTTTCTTTCTCTCTCTCTCTCTCTCTCTCTCTCCCCTCCCCCCATCTGTCCCTCTGAGTTACATGTTGATCCTGGGATTGAGATGCTGGCCTCTTCTGCCCCTCGGACCTGCTTGATCCATCCTGGTGCCCTGTGTCTGGTCGGAGTTGTATCGCCCCACTCCTGTGAAGGACGGCCGCATGAGGACAGTTGAGGGTTATACCTGTTAAAACTGTTAATATTATAGTCAGGCTGTCTGTTGTTGCCCAAATGAGGATGGGTTCCCTTTTGAGTCTGGTTCCTCTGAGGTTTCTTCCTCATGTCGTCTGAGGGAGTTTTTCCTTGCCACCGTCGCCACAGGCTTGCTCATTGGGGATAGATTAGGGATAAAATTAGCTCATGTTTTAAGTCGTTCAAATTCTGTAAAGCTGCTTTGCGACAATGTTTATTGTTAAAAGCGCTGTACAAATAAATTTGATTTGATTTGATTACTGGAATTGCTCAGCTGCAGTTATTGCTGCACGAGGGGGTCACACCAGATACTGAAAGCAAAGGTTCACATACTTTTTTGCCACTCACAGATATGTAATATTGGATCCATCCATTATCCGTAACCACTCATCCTGTGCAGGGTCGCAGGCAAGCTGGAGCCTATCCCAGCTGACTATGCGTGAGAGGCGGGCTACACCCTTGACAAGTCACCAGATCATCGCAGGGCTGACACATAGAGACAACCATTCACACCTACAGTCAATTTAGAGCCACCAATTAGCCTAACCTGCATGTATTTGGACTGTGTGAGGGGAAACCAGAGCACCGAAAAGAAACCCATGCAGACACGGAGAGAAATTGCAAACTCCACACAGAAAGGCCCCCTTTGGCTGCTTCTGACTGTGGCTTGGAGGAGTCCAAACTCTTTAGAGATGGTTTTGAAACCTTTTCCAGCCTGATGAGCATCAACAACACTTTTTCTGAGGTCCTCTGGAATCTTTGTTTGTGCCATGATACACTTCCACAACCATGTGTTGTGAAGCTCAGACTTTGATAGATCCCTGTTCTTTAAATAAAACAGGGTGCCCACTCACACCTGATTGGTCATCCTATTGATTGCAAACACCTGACTCTTCTTGCTGCTAGGCGACAGTGCTAACCACTACATCACCATGCTGTCCGTAATATCGGATCATTTTCCTCAATAAATAACTGACCAAGTATAATATTTTTCTCATTTGTTTAACTAGGTACTCTTTATCTACTTTCAGGACTTGTGTGAAAATCTGATGATGTTTTAGGTCCTATTTATGCAGAAATATAGAAAATTCTAAAGGGTTCACAAACTTTCAAGCACTACTGTGAAAACATGGCTTCTCAGAACTACAATGACGAGAACCATAGCACCCCCTCTCATGAGCTTATTGATTACAGCTGTCTCATTCGTGCACAAAATCAGCCACACTACTTAAGCCTCTCTCACTCACTGTCATTGATGTATTATGAGTTTACCCAGTCACAGAGATAGAAAGGCCTGCCTTTCTATCTCTGCCTGCCTCTAGTTTTTCTGATCCTCACTTATCTCTTTGCTTCTCCGCCACTTGTCTTCTCTATATTGCCCTGTTTGCTGATTGACCAACCCTTGCCTGCTTTGTGACCTACGATTCTAGTTTTGTGATTTGGCTACATTTTCTTGTTTGCTACCCTGCTCTCCCCTGCACATACATTCATAAGTGCCTACATCCTGACAATATTGAACTCTTCTTTGACTCATTCAATATCATGCTAGCTGAATGTAATATACTGTATCTGATATACCACTCAATGCCAGCCAATATTATTTAAATATGTCACCCGGATCTGTGATGCATTTCATATGAAAAATGCGAGTTTTTCAACATAAGGTAAATGTCTTCATATCTTCAAGCATACATGTGTGGTTTTTTTGTTTATTTATTTTTAAATTATATAGACACGTTCACAAAAAGTACCCAAATTTTCAAAACAATTCATTGATTTTCCTCATGAGTTTTATTTATTTGTGTGTGTGTGTGTGTGTGTGTGTGTGTTATAAATAAAATGAGAGAATTGTCACGATTGCCATCTGGATATAATTTGTATGAAAAACACAAGTGTCATATTTCCCAGTAAAACACTTGTGCCCATGTAACACTTAAGTTATTCCAAGAAATCAAGTCATACATGAGCTGATGGCTATTTGTGTATATATAGCCAAGTTGGCTATAAGCCATGTACAGCAAGATTAAGTGGAATAACTGTTTTATAATATCCACATTCACTGGATTTTGAGAAACAGAACATTTTATTTTTTTGCAAATTCAATAAATAACTTTGTACAAAACGTCCAACGAAATAATTTCTGCTTAGAATGTAAACAAACTGGAGAAATGACAGTAGCGATTTGTGAAAAATTCTATAATTCTTGAAAAATAAAAAGTGATGCATTCTTACCATCAAGTACTTTTTATTCCAATTTTTTTTTTTTTTTTGTATTTTGGGGGGTTTTATTTTCAAGTAGAATTTTTCATCCTCGGTTGGTTCAACAACACACTTCGCCATTTTGTTTTTCTCTAGTCAGGGTATATGAGCTGATAACCTAGTTGTAGAGTAGCCAATCAGAGCATGCGATTGCTCATATCCAGTGAATGTGGATAGAATAAAAGCTGAAATAAACTGATGTACCACTGATTTCGTTACCTTCCTCATAGATGCCCTTACCTTATTTAGTTCCCACAATTGCTGAAGATTAGTTAATAACTTATCCTTTCATTAGCATTGATGTTTACATTCAGAAGTAAATCATTACACTTTAGTCAACATAGTAGCTTATTACAGTGATTAATCATACTAAAGAGCTATGATGGAAATGCTTATTTACTGCTAAGTTAGTAAGTACATTAAATAACCATAATAGAGTTATGATAAATTTCATTTCAAAATTGCATTTTGAGGATAGTTTCAGGTCTGTTGTGTGGTTTTTAAGCTGTCGTTGGACTGGAAATTTTACTGAAACCTGGCATCCCTGGTTAATGATATTAGATCATGGAGAAAAGAAAGTACACCCTCCTTCAATTCTATTTTTTATTAAGCAGGGCATAAATAACAATTTTGTGGTCCTTACCAACTCCTATATAAACAACCTCAGTTGGCAACAAAAATACAACAGATTTCACTATGTATTCATTTTCCCCAAAAAATTTAGCCAACATTCTGAAGCCAAGTGGGAAACTAATACGTACACACTATAATTCAGTAACATTTGGTAACCTTTAATAACGTGAAGTAAACATTTTTTTTGTAGGAGTTTGTCAGTCACATAATTTTAGAAACATTTTTGCCCACAATTTTAGGTATATTAATTTTTGCTCTTCTATCTTAAGATCACACCACAGCATCTCACTGGAGTTGAGGCATGAACTTTGACTTGGGCATTACAAAACTTTTTTTTTCCCTTCTTTAGCCATTCAGATGTTGATTTGCTGGTGTGCTTTGGATCATTGTCCTATTGCATGACTCAATTTTGCTCCAGTTTAAGCACCTGGACAGATGACCTCTAAATTTGTCCCAAGAATATTCTGGTATAAAGTGGAGTTTGCCTCAATCGCCCTTTATAAGCAGACTATTATGCCTTTATTCTACCTTGCGTTCTATGTAAAACATTCAAATGTGGAACGAGGGGTCTTTGTTCCACCTCTGAGCCAGAACGATTGACAGTAACAGGTTGAATTGACGTCTGTGTATAAGGGATGGCGGCCATTGTGGAATAGGTGTGTAATGTTTTTCACAGTGACAGTAGTTTTTGACATTCTTCTTTCCAAGACCAGTGTGAATTCAAACATCTGTCTACATCATCTAAGGTCCACTTGTCTTTCTGCCTTAACTTGTTCATTACTTCTCATCACTTTCTCCTCCAACATACATGTATTTCTGATTGCACAGCAGTTTTGCTTGTATTTAAAGAGTCACTGTAGGAAATGATGGCCCCTTTTAAGTTATGTGAACTAGTTTCTTCTCTTAACTCCAACTGCCAAGACAAGTTTTGAATATTGAACTTAAATTTATAAATGTTATAAGATTAAATTTAAAGTAATCCATTGTCTTGACTACTTATGAGTGTTTGGGTTGTCAGTGTTCATTTAACTCCTGTCTGTGAGTTAGAAGTTGAAAAGGGGAAAGGACAAGGGGGAGGGGTGATGCTGGGGAAATACCAGAAAATACAGAGAAGTTGCCATGATTCAGAGGTGATTCTGTATGAAGTTTAAGGAAATTCACTGACTTACCGGTACCATTAGTCAAGATTTGGAATAAATCTAAGTAGAAACAATTTAAAAACATTAGTACTCCTAACTTAAAATGACAATTGATATATTATCTTAACTTTAAACGTTGAGATGAAATGGCAAAGAATTGTATGTTTATTTGACAAAATAAAGTGAGTTTTCTTGAATGGATAACATAACATAACATAGTAAGTTGTTTTAACTCCGAGTATCAAATTGAAACAACAAATGATTTTTGGTTAAATAACTTGCATAACTTTTTAAGTTGAAACAAATCATTTTCAAGTTGAGTTTACTTACAATTTTAAAGCAAAAGGTGAACTTTTTAAGTTTAACAAGCTTGAAACTTCTTAGTGCATGGGTGCAAGTATAAAATTTTCAAAAACCTGAAATGTCTGACAAAGTCAGATGTGCATGACACAGTCATGCAGGGGGGGTTACAAAGGGGGGTGAGCTAGACCCCGAAGCCGCCGCCAGGCGCCGCTAAAACCGCCATTTAGAATTTGAGCCGCCGCCAGCCAATAATTTTGTAAGCCAATTTGAGCCGCTATCTAATAAAATTTGGCTGAGCCACTAAGAATTGTGTACATCAAATAATGGGTTTATCCACATCATGAGCTACAAGAAAAGTGACACAAACATGATCAACTGTACACACTAGTAGTAACACAATAGAGACGTATAGGCATACACTGTAGAGATTTAGAACTGATATCACAGCACAGAGAGCCACCACAAGCTTGCCGTTGTGAGTACCTGTCTGGCTTCCCGCCCCTCACACCGTTACCACGATACACTGGGGAACCCGGGAACCCACCCAGAGCATCAATCGACTCCGATATCAACGAGATGGCTGCATTCTTTGCCGCTGCTGAGGGAAAGTGTAAAGGTATTTTTTTTTTGTTTGTTTGTTTCACATACTTCGAGATTGATAAAAAAAAAAGTACTCCACCACTCTACTTTCATCATAGTAAGATAGCTGCCAGTCCTTCACTGGTCATTGCTAGTGAGAGTAGATAGCTAGATGCCTTCCTCGAACAATCCAGATTAGCTTATTATTAGCATTGAACTACAATCTTGCTAGATTTATATTTACAATGAAGTAAGAGACCAGGGGACCTGTGGTAATTTGCTATTTATTCCCCCCATTTGTTTGATCCGTTCGCCCGGATATATGCCACACAGTGACGTCCAGTATCAGCCATTTGTAGCCATAAACATTTTGGTGGCTGCAGCAGCCATTAAGGTTTTGGCTGAGTCAGCTAGCCAGCCAATAATTTCATCAGCCAGCCATTATCCTGAAAACAAACGGCTTCGGGGTCTAGGGTGAGCCCCCCTTACGGCTCGAAAAAAATGTTAAATTACAAGTTAAAATGGTTGTCTCTCATGCAAACATTTATAATATTAATAGTTATATGATTTGCATATTCACATCAAATGTTTAATACATTTAATCAATTCATCTGAAATATTTCAAGTACAAGGCGATATTTCAAAACATCTAGCAACTACTAATTTAAATGCTGACACAACCATTTTAATAAGCTTTTGCTGTGATACCTTTTTTACTCTCTCTCTCTCTCTCTCTCTCTCTCTCTATATATATATATATATATATATATATATATATATATATAGTGGCAGCGGGGGCGTGGTCAAGCATCGGTCTGTGACTGGAGGGCGGAGTCAGGGAAGGTAAGTGGCAGAATCACTACACCTGATGTCAATTAATGTGTTTGTGTGTCTTCCCCAGTGACCGCGCCCTATTTAAGGAGAGAGAGCGAGAGCAGAGGGAGCTCTCTCCCTAACCGGACGACTGATGTATGTGCGTGTCTGAGCGTCTGGGAGAGTGGTATAGCGCTGAAAAGTGTGACAATAAAAAGAGTTTTGTGAACTCAGTTCTGGCCTGACGTCCTTCTGTGCTCCACCCACCCATACGTGTGGGTGGAGCACAGAAGGACGGCAGGCCAGAACTGAGTTCACAAAACTGTTTTTATTGTCACACTTTTCAGCATTATACCACTCTCCCAGACGCTCAGACACACGCACACACATCAGTCGTCTGGTTGGGGAGAGAGCTCCCTCTGCTCTCACTCTCTCTCCTTAAATAGGGCGCGGTCACTGGGGAAGACACACAAACACATTAATTGACATCAGGTGTAGTGATTCTGCCACTTACCTTCCCTGACTCCGCCCTCCGGTCACAGACCGATGCTTGACCACGCCCCCGCTGCCACAATATATATATATATATATATATATATGCAGCTTGAGTTAAAATAAGGGGCCACATGTCTTGATGTCCTCAGAAACTCCTGGATTTTAGCAAATAACAAGATTCAGCTTTTTCCATATACAAAAATATCTATATTTTAAAATCCATTACTGACTACAAATGAGTTTTCAACCTAACAACCACATTAGAAAAGATGATAAAAAAAGCTAACAAACTTATTCCAAGACCTACCTTACTTTTATTTAATAATTGAAAGGTAATCAAATGTAAAAAAAAAAAATGATAAAGGCAGTTACTTGTGATGAATAATTTCAATTCTAGAAGAAAGCACATTGCATTTGCACATCACACAATATCAGATGAAAATTTAAATCACCAATAAATGTTTTGAATTCACTTATTACTACATAGCACAAAAATCAGAAAAGTGATTAGTCTCATTGGTGTGACTTTTAAGTCCCTTCTTCCCGCTGGAGCCGTACTTGATAGTCTTTGAACAGCAGTTACAATACGCAACTCCCGGGACGTCCGGTTTTCTCAGGCATATTCCCCATTTGTCACAGTTTTTGTCACACATGCTTAACCATTCCCATCTCCATTTATTTCTAGACGTCTTTTCTAATTCTTTTGTATTGGAGCCTTCTGATTAAAAACTTCATTTTGACATATTTTGATCAGCAACCAGAGGCAAAGCATGTGGATCTGTCGCAAGGGAGGGAAGCGAAATAAGGCTTATTATACAAGCTGAAGTTTCATTGGATTGCAGTTAACAGTGAGCCAGTCAAAAGCACCATTCTAACTTTCACCAAAGAAATAGCGACTCATGGGAATAGCTGTGTTGACTTGGTCGAACAATGTGCTACGTGCGTGAAACATATCACACATGTATAACACCGTGAAACAACGGGCTAGTCAGGACCACTCGATGGTGAGCAGCATATAAATTGAATGAGGTTTGTGGCGAAGACGAGATGAAAAGATTTGTCTCATGCAGAGACTGTACCGCGGTAACCTGGTAATACGCTGGGAGAGTGAGACAGTGAGAGGGCCACCCCCCCTGAAAATCTCAACGGATTTACACGATTTGGAAAAATGACTTTTTTAGAACCGAAAAAACGGAGCTTCCAGCACATGCCGGAAAACTTGCACCCATGTTAGTGTATAAATGTGCATGGCTAACAAAAGCACCTAAACACTCAGTTCACCCACTGTTTTGAAAGCAACACTGGTATACTCTGGATAGTCCAACCATCTGTTGTATTATGTCATGCAGCTGGTTGTGGAATGCTGGCATGCTGTGTTTTACACTAGCATGGCTTTATTTGGTTCAGTGTAAACAACCAAAGCTGGGTGTAGAAATAGTTGAAGGTGGGTGGAGCACAGAAGCACGGCAGGCCAGAACTGAGTTCTTACAAAAAAACTATTTTGCGCTTTTCAGCGGCTTACTTCGCTCACACGTGCACACGAGTGTCCAGGTTGGGGAGAGCTCCCTTTCTCTGCTCGCTCTCTCTCCTTTTTATAGGGTGCAGTCACTGGGGGAGACACACAAACACAGGTTAATTGATGTCAGGTGCAGTGATTCTGCCACTTACCTTCCCTGACTCCGCCCTCCATTCACAGACTGCCGCTTGACCACGACCCCGCTGCCACATACCCCCACCCCTCGACTCAGGCTGGGGAGCTGTCCAGCCTGCAGCTGACCCCCCGCCCCCCCCGACGGGAGAGGAAATCCGCCATGACCATCTGTGCCCCCGGCCGGTGGACCACCTCGAACTTAAACGGCTGGAGTGCCAGATACCAACAGGTGATCCGCACGTTGGCATCCTTCATGCGGTGGAGCCACTGCAGTGGTGCGTGGTCCGAACAGAGGATGAAAGGGCGCCCCAGCAGGTAGTAGCGGAGGGTGAGGACTGCCCACTTGATGGCGAGGCATTCCTTTTCTATTGTGCTGTACCTGCCCTTGCGCGCCGACAGCTGATGTACAGCACTGGACGGTCCGCCACCTCCTGGGACAGAACAGCCCCCAGCTCTCTCTCCTACATGTCCATCTGCAAAACAAAGGGGAGAGAAAAGTTAGGGGAGTGTAACAGTGGCCCCCCACACAGTGCAGCCTTTACCTCAGAGAAAGCCCGCTGGCATTGCTCCGTCCACTGGACCAGATCTGGTGCCCCCTTTTTAGTGAGATCAGTCAGTGGGCTGGTGACGTCTGAATAATTAGGTATTGTGGCAGTTCGTGTAAATGGGTGGAGCACAGAAGGACGGCAGGACAGAACTGAGCATACAAAACTCTCTTTATTCAGCTTTTCAGCTGTAAATACACACAGACACACGCACACACATTAGCTGTCTGGTTATGGAGAGAGTCCCTCTGCTCTCACTCTCTCTCCTTAAGAAGGGCGCGGTCACTGGGAAGACACACAAACATCAATTAACAACAGGTGAAATGATTCTGCCACTTAACTTCCCCGACTCCGCCCTCCTGTCACAGACCAATGCTAGACCACGCCCCCGCTGCCACATACCCCCACCGCCCGACTCAGGCCGGGCAGCCGTCCGGCCCGCAGCCGACTCCCCCCCCCCTTGATGGGAGAGGAAGTCCGCCACGACCATCTGCGCCCCCAGCCTGTGGATCACCTTGAAGTTAAAGGGTTGGAGTGCCAGATACCAACGGGTGATCCGCGCATTGGCATCCTTCATGTGGTGGAGCCACTGGAGGGGTGCGTGGTCCGAACAGAGGGTGAAAGGGCATCCCAGCAGGTAGTACCGGAGGGCGAGGACCGCCCACTTGATTGCCAGGCACTCCTTTTCGATGGTACTGTAGCGCCCCTCACGCACCGACAGCTTGCGGCTAATGTACAAGACAGGGCGATCCTCCCCTCCACCTGCTGGGACAAAACGGCCCCCAGCCCTCTGTCCGACGCATCCGTCTGCAACATAAAAGGGAGAGAAAAGTCAGGGGAGTGTAAAAGTGGCCCCCCACACAGTGCAGCCTTAACCTTAGAAAAAGCCCGCTGGCATTGCTCCGTCCACTGGACCGGATCTGGTGCCCCCTTTTTAGTCAGATCAGTCAGCGGGCTGGTGATGTCCGAATAATTAGGTATAAACCTATGATAATAGCCAGCCAGCCCCAGGAACTGTCTCACCCCCTTTTTGGTCTTGGGCCTCGGGCAGGCCGCAATTGCTGCAGTCTTGTTAATTTGGGGACGCACCTGCCCGTTGCCCAAGTGGAAGCCCAGATACCGTACTTCCACCCGCCCAATCGCACACTTCTTCGGGTTGGCCGTGAGACCCGCCCGCCTCAGCGACCTAAGGACGGCCCTCAGGTGTTGTAGGTGCCGCGGCCAGTCATTACTATAAATAATGATATCATCCAAGTACGCGGCCGCATAGGTGGCGTGGGGGCGGAGGACCCTGTCCATCAGCCGCTGAAACGTAGCAGGCGCCCCAAACAGCCCAAAAGGAAGTGTGACGAATTGGTGTAAGCCGAACGGTGTGGAAAAGGCCGTTTTTTCACGGGACAATGGAGTCAAGGGGATCTGCCAATAACCCTTTGTTAAATCCAGTGTTGAGTAAAAACGAGCCGTGCCTAGCCGATCGAGCAACTCATCAATACGAGGCATTGGGTACACATCGAATTTAGACACCGCGTTGACTTTTCTATAGTCCACACAGAACCGGACCGACCCGTCGGCCTTGGGTACCAAGACCACCGGGCTGCTCCAGTCACTGTGGGACTCCTCGACGATGCCCATTTCGAGCATGGCCTCGAGTTCTTCCCGAACCACCTTTTTCTTGTGTTCGGGTAACCTGTAAGGGCGGCTACGCACTACCACCCCCGGGGGCGTCTCACTGTGGTGCTCTATGAGGTTAGTGCGGCTGGGCAGGGGTGAGAACACGTCCGAAAACTCGGTCTGCAACTGGGCAACCTCCGCGAGTTGGGTCGGGGAGAGGTGGTCTCCACAGGGGACCGGAGAGGGACGTGATGCTAATGTTCCTTTTTGAACCTCCGGCCCCAGCTCCGCCTTCTCTGGAACCACCGACACCAACGCCACGGGGACCTCCTCGTTCCAGAGTTTGAGTAGGTTGAGGTGGTAAATCTGTAGCGCCCCACCCCTGTCCGTTCGTTTCACCTCATAGTCGATGTACCCGACTCGCCGTGTGACCTCAAAGGGTCCTTGCCACTTGGCGACTAATTTAGAGCTCGATGTGGGCAACAGTACGAGTACTTTCTCTCCCGGTGCAAACTCTCTAAGGCGCGTACCCTTGTTGTACAGGCGGGTTTGCCGTTCTTGGGCCTGCCGCAAATTCTCCTGGGTTAGTTGTGTGAGTGTGTGGAGTTTTGCGCGCAGGTCAATAACGTATTGAATTTCATTTTTGCTTGGTGAAAGTCCCTCCTCCCAATTTTCTCGCAGCACATCTAAAATGCCGCGCGGCTTACGCCCATATAATAATTCAAACGGGGAGAACCCCGTGGAGGCTTGGGGAACTTCTCGCACTGCAAACAGCAAGGGTTCGAGCCATTTATCCCAGTTACGCGCGTCCTCGCTTACAAATTTCTTAATTATGTTTTTAAGGGTGCGATTAAACCGTTCCACTAAGCCGTCCGTTTGTGGGTGATAAACGCTGGTGCGGATCGACTTAATACCTAATAACCCATACAGTTCCTTCAGTGTTCGTGACATAAACGAGGTGCCTTGATCAGTCAGAATCTCTTTCGGGATTCCAACTCGGGAGATGACGCGGAAGAGCGCCTCCGCAATACTGCGTGCTGAGATATTGCGAAGAGGCACTGCTTCCGGGTATCGCGTTGCATAGTCCACCAGAACTAATATAAAGCGGTACCCTCGTGTTGACCGATCTAATGGCCCGACGAGATCCATGCCAATTCTTTCGAACGGGGTCTCAATTAACGGTAGAGGGCGCAAAGGTGCTTTTGGAATGGCCGCTGGATTTACTAACTGGCATTCGCGGCATGCCGTACACCACCTACGGACATCGCCGCGAATCCCCGGCCAATAGAATCGGGCCATTATTCGGGCTAGTGTTTTATCCTGCCCCAAGTGTCCAGCCATGGGATTAAAGTGAGCCGCCTGGAATACCAATTCCCGGCGGCTCTTCGGAATTAACAGCTGCGTGACTCGCTCTTTAGTTTGAGTGTCCTGCGTCACTCGGTATAATCTATCCTTCATAATCGCGAAGTAGGGGAAGGACGGGGTGGCGTTCGGCTGGAGCGTTTGACCATCGATTACTCTCACTTGGTCAAAAGCATGCCGCAGAGTCTCGTCTCGCGATTGCTCTAACGGGAAATCCGCGAGGGATTCCCCAATAGAGAGAGGAGGAGCCGGCGGCTCCTCACTCTGGCGCGGAGATGACGTAGACGGCTCTGTGACAGCTGCTCCCGCCAAAGCGACACTGGGACCTCCCCCTGTCAAATGGCAGGACCCACTCTTGACCAAGTGCATCATTAAACCCCGAAATCCCAGCCAATCAGTCCCCAAAATTAAAGAGTGGGTAAGGCGAGGATTAACCGCCGCCTTCACTATAAATTTTTCCCCTCTGAAAATAATGTGGACCGACACCAAAGGGTAGTTGTGAACATCCCCGTGCACACATAACACCTTCACCAATTGTGCTCCCCCCAATGCCTCGTCTTGCACCAGGTTTTGGTGGATTGAGGTCTGATTACAGCCAGAATCCACCAACGCCTGATATGTATCCCCTTGGATACTCACCGGTATGCGATACGCTCCGGCCCGATCAAGGGCGGCTCCTGGCGCGTTGGGGATCCGAACCACTGCGCCCACCTCCATTATAGAGCACTGCTGTTGGAGGTGGCCCGGTTCCCCGCAGTGCCAGCAAACCGGCCCAGGCTTCCTCTCTGCACTAGTGCTCTGGGGCTCACTCACCTGAGGGGGGGGGAGAGACAGACACAGAAGGGAGACACGGAAGGGCACCGCGGGTGCGGCGGGCCGGCTGAGGTGGCGCCGGCCCCCGTCTCCGCGGTGGGGGAATGGGGCGAGGAGAAGACAAAGGAGGAAGAGAGAGAGAGGAGAGAAGAGAAGAGGTCGTCTGCTGTCCTGCCGTCGAGACAGCCGCCAGATGATCCTCCGCCAGCTCGATTGCCTGATCCAGCGACACCGGGCGGTGGCACTGGACCCACTCTGCGGTTCCCGCTGGTAGACGCGCGACGAACTGTTCCAGTACCACCTGGTCGATGAGTCCCTCGGTGTCGCAGCTGTCGGCCCTCAACCACTGCCAGCAGGCGTCCCAGAGTTGCTGGCCAAACGCGAACGGCCGGCCGACTTCCTCCAAGCGCAGAGCGCGGAAACGCTGATGATGTTGCTCTGGAGTGCGTCCCACCCGCTGGAGGACGGCCCGGCAAAGGTCCGCGTAGGCCAGCTGGCGGTCGGCGGGGAGCTGTAGCGCGGCCAGCTGCGCCTCTCCCGTTAGCAGGGGGAGGAGGCGCGCCGCGCGCTGTTCCACCGGCCACCCCGAGGTCTCTGCTACCTGCTCAAAGAGCGTGAAGAATGCCTCGGGGTCGTCCTGCGGGCCCATCTTCGTGAGGGTGAGGGGGGAAGGGCCCGCGGCGGTGGAGTTGGTGGACCCCGCCGACGCGAGGAGGTGCCGGAACGCCCGACGATCTTCCTGTTGCGCCAGCACCAGAGCCTCAAACCGTTGTTCTTGCTCCTTTCGGAGGGCGAGCAGCCCCTGGTGCTGGCTCTGTTGGGCCATGGCGAAGGCGTGGATCAGGTCGGCGAAGGTGGAGGACTCCATGGGGCTGTTGTCTTCTGTGCTCATTCCCTGGTTTCGGCACCACTGTGGCAGTTCGTGTAAATGGGTGGAGCACAGAAGGACGGCAGGACAGAACTGAGCATACAAAACTCTCTTTATTCAGCTTTTCAGCTGTAAATACACACAGACACACGCACACACATTAGCTGTCTGGTTATGGAGAGAGTCCCTCTGCTCTCACTCTCTCTCCTTAAGAAGGGCGCGGTCACTGGGAAGACACACAAACATCAATTAACAACAGGTGAAATGATTCTGCCACTTAACTTCCCCGACTCCGCCCTCCTGTCACAGACCGATGCTAGACCACGCCCCCGCTGCCACAGGTATAAACCTATGATAGTAGCCAGCCAGCCCAAGGAACTGTCTCACCCCCTTTTTGGTCTTGGGCCTCAGGTAGGCTGCAATCGCTGTTGTCTTATTGATTTAGGGATGCACCTGCCCATTGCCCAAGTGGAAGCCCAGATACCATACTTCCACCCAACCAATCGCACACTTCTTCAGGTTGGCTGTGAGACCTGCTCACCTCAGCGACCTAAGGACGGCCCTTAGATGTTCTAAGTGCCGCGGCCAGTCATTACTATAAATAATGATGTCATCCAAGTATGCGGCCACGGAGGACCCTATCCATAAGCCGCTGGAACATAGCAGGTGCCCCAAACAGCCCAAAAGGAAGTGTGATGAACTGGTGTAAGCCAAACTGTGTGGAAAAGGCCGTTTTCTCTCAGGATAGCGGAGTCAAGGGGATCTGCCAATATCCCTTTGTCAAATCCAGTGTCAAAAACGAGCCGTGCCTAGTTGATTGAGCAACTCGTCAATACGAGGCATTGGATATGCATTGAATTTAGACACTGTGTTGACTTTTCTATAGTCCACACAGAACCGGACCGACCCGTTGGCCTTGGGAACCAAGACCACCGGGCTGCTCCAGTCACTGTGTGACTCCTCGACGATGCCCATTTTGAGCATAGCCTCGAGTTCTTCCTGAACCACCTTTTTTTTTTTTTTTTGGGTGTGTGCGCGCGCTTTCGGGCAGTCTGTAAGGGCGGCTGCGCACTACTACCCCCAGGGGCATCTCAATGTGGTATTCTATTAGGTGGGTGCGGCCGGGCAGGGGCGAGAACATGTCAAATTCTGTCTGCAACTGGATGACCTCCCTGAGTTGGGTCAAGGAGAGGTGGGCGATTGTTAATTTTCCTTTTTGAACCTCCGGCCCCAGCTCTGCCTTCTCTGGAACCACCGACACCAATGCCACAGGGACCTCCTCATTCCAAAGTTTTAGTAGATTGAGGTGATAAATCTGTAATGCCTCACCTCCATAGTCGACGTCCGCGACTTGCCGTGTGACCTCAAAGGGTCCTTGCCACCTGGCGATCAATTTGGAGCTCAACGTGGGCAACAACACGAGTACTTCATGTCCTGGTGTGAATTCCCTAAGGCGTGTGTCCCTGTCGTACAGACAGACTTGACGTTCTTGGGCCTGCCACAAATTCTCCTGGGTTAGATGCGTGAGTGTGTAGAGTTTGGCACTCAGGTCGATAATGTATTGAATTTCATTTTTACTTGTTGAAGGTCCCTCCTCCCAATTTTCATGCAGCACATCTAGAATGCCACGTGGCTTACACCCGTATAATAATTCGAATGGGGAGAACCCCATGAAGGCTTGTGGGACCTCTCACACTGCGAATAATGGTCTTGAGCCATTTATCCCAGTTGCGTGCGTCCTCACTTACAAATTTCCGAATAATGTACTTGAGGGTGCGATTGAACCGTTCGACTAAGCCATCAGTTTGTGGGTGATAAACGCTGGTGTGGATAGGATTAATTCCCAGTAACCCATCCAGTTCGCGCAGTGTGCGTGACGTAAACGTAGTGCCTTGATCAGTCAGAATCTCTTTGGGGATTCTGACTTGGGAGATGACGCGGAAGAGCGCTTCTGCAATACTACGTGCTGAGAGATTGCGAAGAGGCACTGCTTCTGGATATCGCATTGCATAATCCACCAGAACTAAAATAAAGCGATATCCTCGTGTTGACCGATCTAATGGCCCAACGAGATCCATCCCAATTCTTTTGAACGGAGTCTCGATTAATGGCAGAGGGCGCAAAGGTGCTTTTGGAATGGCTGCGGGATTTACTAACTGGCATTCGCGGCACGCCGTACACCACCTACAGACATCGCCGCGAATCCCTGGCCAATAGAACCAGGCCATTATTCGGGCTAGTGTCTTATCCTGCCCCAAGTGTCCGGCCATGGGATTAAAGTGAGCCACCTGAAATATAAATTCTCAGCAGCTCTTTGGAATCAAAAGCTGTGTTATCGGTTCCTTAGTCTGAGAGTCCTGCATCACTCGGTATAGCCTATCCTTAATAATGGAGAAATAGGGGAAGGACGGGGTGGCGTTTGGCTGGAGCGTTTGACCATCGATTACTCTCACTTGGTCAAACGCATGCTGCAGAGTTTCGTCTCACGACTGCTCCAATGGGAAATCCATGAGGGATTCCCCGAGAGAGGGAGGAGCCTGCTGATCCTCATTCTGACGCAGTGATGACGTAGATGGCTCTGTGACAGCTGCTCCTGCCAATGCCATGCCGGGACCTCCCCCTGCTAAATTATGGCAGGTTCCACTCTTAAATAAATGTGCCATTAATTCCCTAAATCCTGGCCAATCAGTCCCCAAAATTATCGAGTGGGTAAGGCGAGGATTAACTGCCGCCTTTACTCTAAATTTCTCCCCTCGAAAAATAATGTGGACCGACACTAAAGGGTAGTTGTGAACATCCCCGTGCACACACAACACCTTCACCAATTGTGCTCTCCCCCATGCCTCATCTTGCAGCAGGCTTTGGTGGATTTGAGGTCTGATTACTGCCGGAGTCCACCAAAGCCTGATACATATCCCCTTGATACTCACTGGTATGCGATACGCTCCGGTCTGATCGAGGGCGGTCCCTGGCACGTCGGGGATCGGGACCACCGCATCCACTTCCATTGTCGAGCACTGATGCTGGAGGTGCCCTGGCTCCCTGCAGCGCCAGCATACCAGCCCAGGCTCTCCCTCTGCACCAGTGTTTCAGAGCTCACTCACCTGGGGGGGGGAGACACAGACAAGGAAGTAGGAAACGGTAGGGCACCGCAGGTGCGGCAGGCCGGCTGGGGTGGAGAGCCAGCCCCTGCAGTGGGGGAATGGGGTGAGGACAAGGAACAGAAGGGGGGGAGAGAGAGATGGAAAATGGGGGGAGAGAAGACATGCTGTCCTGCCGTCGGAACAGCTGCCATATGTACGTCGGAACAGCAGTCCTACTGTACAGCCATTTCAGCACCTAAAGTGCATTCTGTGCTACGCACTTCCTGGTTCCTGAGTTGTTTGCGCCAAGCCATTTTTTCCCACGAGTGCTGGCATTAATTACTAATCTTTTTTAACTTTTTTCTACAAATAATTTTCCAGTATCCTCTTCATTTTTATTGTACTGTCGCGTTCCCTTTTGTACTTTTTGCTTTCCTTTTTATGTTTTTTTCTCTCTTTTTTTTTGGAAGAACACAGAGACCGGAAGCTTTCTTTTTCTCTCCCCCTGTGTAAAGACCACAAGCGGAGGCCATCTACATTGGATCTGCTTTAATATCAACAGATCTTCGATTAAGGGTATGTGAATCTTTTCATCATGGCACACCTTCAGCCTGTTCAATGTGCTGAGTGCAGGATGTTTTGTCATTCTTCCTCCATCGCTAGCGATAGTTTTATTTGTGATAAGTGCAGATTAGTTAGCTCTCTGATGGAGAAGATTACAGTGCTAGAAGTGTGTGTCCAGGCTTTAGAGAAGGTCAGTGAGCGTGAGAACAGTGTACAGTAGTTTCTGTAGGGGAAAGTCTGGATGCCCTAGGTGGAGTTAGTAATCCCCCAACTCCGGCATTAGAGCCCTTACAGCGGGGCGAATGGGTGACGACTCGGAGGCATAAGCGTAGAGCCAAAGCTACCGCTGAGGCTCATCCACAGGAGCACCACTCCTCTCCGCATCACGTGTCGACCAGGTTTGCTCTCCTTAGTGATGCACCCACTGAGAAACCTGAAAGAGCTCTGGTTATAGGGGACTCTATCATACGGCACATGAAATTAGCTCAGCCTTTAGGGGCACCAGCAGCTTTAGTCAGGTGTATACCAGGAGCCAGGTTGCTGGACATAGCAGGTAATCTTAGGGTCCTAGGCAAGCACAGGTTCTCAAAGATAGTTAGCCATGCAGGAGCTAATGATATACGCCTTCGTCAGTCTGAGGTTACTAAGAGTAACTTTGTAGAGGTGTTTAAATTAGTGAAGGCGATGTCCGATGCTGTAGTATGCTCTGGCCCCATCCCAATGCGGCATGGCGATGTAGCTTATAGCAGGTTATGGTCGCTGAACTGCTGGCTGTCCAGGTGGTGCTCTGAAAACAGTGTGGGCTTTATAGATAATTGGGCTAATTTTGAGGGCACTGCTGGCCTGTTAGGGTGGGATGGTATCCATCCCACTCGGGAAGGAGCTGCTCTCATTTCCTGCAGCATAGGTCATAGTCTCAGGACAGGCCTAGTTAATTCCTGACAATCCAGAGCCAAGGCCAGGGAGCAGACGAACAGGCTAAACCGACTGTCTGCTAGCTGCACAGAGTCATCACTCAGGGTCCACTACATCGAGACTGTGTCTGTTCCCTGAGCTCAACAAAAAGGTAGAAATTTTCAGAGAGTTTGCTCCAGTAACCTAATCAATATAAAATTAGATCATACTGACTGTACAGCTGCTGCTAGCACCTTTTGATCTAAAGGTGGGGCTATTAAATATTAGATCTCTTACATTTAAAGCGCTAATGGTTAATGAACTCATTACTGATCAGGAGTTTAATGTACTTTGTTTAACTAAAACTTGGATTAAGCCAAATGAATATATAGCAGTAAATGAAGCAAGTCCTCCTGGATACAGTTATATACACCAGCCTTGTCAAACTGGCAGAGGAGGAGGCGTTGTGGTTATTTATAATGATTATCTAGGTATAACACAAAAACCTGGTTATAAATTTAATACATTTGAAGTTCTTCATACTCATATAATGCATGTAGCCTTGAAAAATAAGTCTACCCAGTTAATTCCGTTACTCATTATTTACAGGCCCCCGGGGCCATATTCTGAGTTTCTTTCTGAATTTGCAGATTTTATCTCAGATCTGGTTATTTCCTTAGACAAAGCTTTAGTTGTTGGAGATTTTAATATTCACTTTGTTAGCCCAGAAGACCCTTTAAAAACAGCATTTGTGTCCATTTTAGATTCAGTAGGGATTAATCAGAATGTCATAGGACCGACCCATAATGGTGGTCACACCCTTGATCTAATACTAACATTCAGGTTAAATGTAGACAATATAGTCATACTTCCACAGTCTGAAGTTATCTCAGATCATTATCTCATCTCATTCAAACTATGTCTGAGTAATAATATATGCACCTCACCACGCTACTGTATTAAACGTACATTCACATCAACTACTGCACAGAGCTTTATAAATGATCTCCCAGAGTTATCAACTTTGATTGGGTCACTGTCAGCCCCTGCAGAACTTGATCAGGCAACTGAATGCTTAGAGTCAAAATTTCGCCATACCTTAGATAATGTAGCTCCTCTAAAAAGGAAAATGGTCAGAGACAAAAAATTAGCACCCTGGTATAATGATGACACTTGCACATTAAAACAGGCCACTCGAAAATTGGAACGTAAATGGCATCAAACAAAATTGGTACTGTTCAAATTAGCATGGAAGGAGAGCTTCCTGAAGTATAGAAAAGCTCTTAGTGTTGCGAGATCAACATATCTCTCCTCCCTAATAGAAGATAACAAAAATAATCCTAGATTCCTATTTAATACTGTAGCAAAATTAACCAGGAATAAGTCCACTATAGACACATGCACACTTGCAGTATATAATAGTAACGAGTTCATGAATTTTTTTTAATGACAAAATTGAGAATATCCGACAAAAAATTCAAACTACTAATTTAAGGTCAGACAATAAAAGTGACCTTGTAGTTAACCATATAACTGTATCAGATCATCAATTAGAATGTTTTACTCCCCTTAAAGAAACTGAATTACTTCCATTAATCTCGGCATCAAAAGCCTCAACTTGCATACTAGATCCCTTACCGACACATCTATTCAAACAGATAATACCTGAAGTAATTGAACCGCTTCTAAAAATAATAAATTCTTCTCTCACAATTGGCTATGTACCCAAATCCTTTAAACTAGCAGTTATCAAACCCCTGATTAAAAAAACCTGACCTTGATCCCTGTCAGCTGTCCAATTATCGGCCAATATCAAACCTCCCCTTTATCTCCAAGATCCTTGAAAAAGCTGTGGCACAGCAGTTATGCTCATATTTACATAGGAATAACATCCATGAAATGTATCAGTCAGGATTTAGACCGAATCACAGCACAGAAACAGCTCTGATTAAAGTAGTAAACGACCTACTGTTGGCGTCTGATCAGGGCTGTGTCTCGCTGCTTGTGTTGTTTGACCTTCATGCAGCATTTGATACCATTGATCATTCCATTCTTCTGGATAGACTAGAAAATCTTCTGGGAGTTAAGGGAACGGCCCTCTCCTGGCTCAGGTCTTATTTAACTGATCGTTATCAGTATGTTGATATAAATGGTGATATTTCTAGACGTACTGAGGGAAAGTTTGGTGTTCCACAAGGTTCTGTCTTGGGTCCACTGCTCTTTTTCTCTATATATGTTACCTCTGGGTGATATTATTCGTAAACATTGTATTAGTTTCCACTGTTATGCTGATGACACACAGTTGTATGTTTCTGCAAAACCTGATGAGAGACACCAGCTTTATAGAATTGAGGAATGTGTTAAGGACATTAGACACTGGATGCTTATTAATTTCCTTCTGCTTAACTCTGACAAGACTGAAGTACTTGTACTAGGACCACATACAGCTAGAAGTAAGTTTTCTGATTACACAGTGACTCTAGATGACCTTTCTGTTTCTTCACGTGCAGCAGTAAAAGTCCTCGAGGTGATTATTGACCCCAGTCTTTCATTCAAAACTCACATTGATAACATTACCCGGATAGCTTTCTTTCATCTCAGAAATATTGCTAAGATAAGAAATTTAATGTCACTACATGACGTGGAAAAACTAGTTCATGCTTTCGTTACCTCCAGGTTGGATTATTTTAATGCCTTACTGTCTGGATGTTCCAATAAGTGCATAAACAAGCTCCAGTTAGTTCAAAATGCAGCAGCAAGAATCCTTACTAGAACTAGAAAATATGACCACATCACACCTGTCTTATCCACACTGCATTGGCTCCCAATCAAATTTCGTATTGATTATAAAGTTCTATTATTGACCTTTAAAGCACTGAATGGTCTCGCACCACAGTACCTGAGTGAACTTCTGCTCCTCTATGACCCGCCACACCTACTTAGATCAAAAGGTGCAGGCTATCTGCTGGTACCTTGTATAGTGAAGGCTACATCAGGGGGCAGAGCCTTTTCTTACAAAGCCCCACAGTTATGGAACAGCCTTCCAAGTAATGTTCGGGAATCGGACACAGTCTCAGTGTTTAAGTCTAGGCTGAAAACATATCTGTTTACTCAAGCCTTTTGTTAATGGTGTTTGAGGTAAAGGTGTAGATCTGGAGGGTCCTCAGACATAGTGTTTTGGTAAACTGGGATGTATGGATGCTGTCAGTCCCCACTCGCTTGCTCACTTGAGTTTGATGGTGTAGTGGCTGGCTGCTTTATGTCCCGGGGCTCCCTCATGCCTGTGTTACCTTCTGGCTCTTCCCATTTAGTTATGCTGTCATAGGTAGTTGCTGGAGTCCCTGCTTGTACTCAGTGCAATATGTATACTGTTCCTACTTATTCATGTGACATTGGGCATACCTAACAACCTGTGTGTTCTTTCCCTCTCTCTCCCCCCCTCCCCCAAATCTGTCCCTCTGAATTACATGGAGTCAACAGGGAATCTTTTGGTGGAGAGGGTGGAGACCTCGACTGGCTATCGCAGCCTGCAGGGAATTGGCCATCAGACATTCTGTCGCATGTCCCAGACCCGGTGAAATGTAACTGAATTGTCTTGGCCAGCCCTAAGGGTCCCATCTGCATCCCATCATTGCTGAGGAGTGTGCTCCCATCACCCAATCAAACATCCAGCCAGAGCAGGTCATGATATGTTTTAACCATATTAACATGCCATTGTTGTGTATTATGCCTGATGTCAAGACTCGTCTCTGCGAGCCTACCACACAGACTTAATACTTGTCATTTTTAGGGCATACCTAACAACCTGTGTTTTCTCCTCCCCCCCAATCTGTCCCTCTGAGTTACATGTCGGTCCTGGGATCGAGATGCTGACCTCTTCTGCCCCTTGGACCTGCTTGATCCATCCTGGTGCCCTGTGTCTGGTTGGAGTCTTATCGCATCGCTCCTGTGGAGGATGGTCCCATGAGGACAGTTGAAAGTTACACCTGGAGGACGCTCTGGACTCTTACAGTCATGCTTTTATCACTGAGGACTACAGTTGACTTGCTAACTTTAGGACTGCAGTTGTCATGAACAGTTTTGCACTCAAGTTTCCATCAATGAAGAGTTACATCAACGAAACTGTCTTCATGTTAAAACTGTTAATGTTATAGTCATGTTGTCTGTTGCTGCCCAAATGAGGATGGGTTCCCTTTTGAGTCTGGTTCCTCTCGAGGTTTCTTCCTCATGTCATCTGGGGGAGTTTTTCCTTGCCACCGTCGCCGCAGGCTTGCTCATTGGGGATAGATTAGGGATAAAATTAGCTCATGTTTTAAATTGCTCAAATTCTGTAAAGCTGCTTTGCGACAATGTTTATTGTTAAAAGCGCTATACAAATAAACTTGACTTGACTTGACATATGGTCCTTGTTAGGTTTCTTCACCTCTGGCCCTCACCATCTCGAGATCAGTCCCCTCGTGTCACCCAGACGTCTGGGGGTGAGTCGCAGAAAAAAGAAAGGAACCCCACAATCTTTATTTCACAATTTTTATTCGCAAGTCCCCCCTGACTAGAGTATACAAGGGTTTTATACGTGTGTATGTGAGTGAAACCTTGGATCAGTCATGACCATTTTAAACAAAGACTATGTTTAGTCTAACAAAGAAGTGTCTTCTCCACTGGACGAAGGTCAGGTTACACAGGAATAGTTTAAAATCACTGTTATAGTATATGTAAGCTCTAAAATATTAAAATCATAAAGTCTTAACACCTTGTGCAGCAATAAGGCTAATATAAATCTATAAAACTATAAAACTATAAAACTAACATGAATCACTTAATGCAGCTTTAAATCAAACTTTTTATCCCAAATACACGTTGGATATGCAGCTGTGGGTGTGTAGGATGTCAGACTATGGTGTGATGGTATGATGACGTAGGTCAGTAAACCTTGGACTGAGCAAAACACATCTTAATTCCATCAATATGTATGTGTGTGAGTGCATATTAGCAGATGTTCTAACAGATATCAACATTTACGCACAACCTTAGGTCAGAGATAGCACAGGGCAATATATTCTGATAGAATGTTGCAAAAGATATCAATATTACATCTCGAGCAATGTGTCTAGCTTAGACAGAAGGTCACACAGTAACTTGGTCAAGTTACACAGGAGACAGAAGAATTCAATGCCTTCTAGCTGAAATAGTAAAATAGAACAGAACAGAAAAATATTAAGAATAAATCCTTATAATTTTGTCACAAAATAAATTACTGCCTTCTTGGTCAAGAATAAATACTTACAATTATTTATCCTTACAAAGGAATAAAACCTTACAGTCTTCCACCAGCATGATGGCCTGATCCGGTGACGCCGGGCGATGGCACTGGACCAACTCTGCTGTTCCTTCCAGAAGTCGGGCGATGAATTGTTCCAGCACCACCAGGTCGATGATTCCCTCAGCATCCCGGTTGTCGGCCCTCAGCCACCACTGGGAGGCGTCCCAGAGTTGCTGGCCAAACGCGAACAGCCAGCCAACCTCCTCCAGGCGCAGCATGCGGAAGCGCTGCCGTTGCTGCTCCGGGGGGTGCCCCACATGTTGGAGGACAGCCCTGCAGAGGTCAGCGTAGACCAGCCGGCTGTCGGCGGGGAGCTGTAGCACGGCCAACTGCACCTTGCCCGTTAGCAGGGGGAATAGGCGCACTGTTCCACCGGCCAACCTCACGCCTCTGCTGCCTGCTCAAAAAGAGCAAGGAAGGCTTCGGGGTCATCCTGCGGACCCATCTTCATTAGAGTGAGGTGGGGAGGGTAACCAATGTATTTGTTTTTTGCCAAACATGGCTCTGTGCATGATGACCAAACATCACCACTTTGGTCTTATCTGTCCAAAAGATACTGTACAAGAAGGTTTGTGGGTTGTTCAGATGCAATCTTACGAACCTACGTTGTGCTCCATGTTCTTTTTGGTGAGAAGGGGCTTTTCCTAGCCACCCTTCCATAAAAAACTTACTTGTTCAGTCTTTTTCTGATTGTGCGGTCATGTCTCTTCTATAACTGTATACAATAGTCAAGTAGTGCTAATTGTATTATCAGGAACTTGAGTATTAGCATCATTGGTGTTTCAATTTTAAGTCTATCATATAAAACTGACATTATCAACTTGTTTGAAATTATCAAATTCTCCTTAGAATTTCTTTAGGCTATCCAAGGAAGAACATCCACAGCCATCTTTAAAGGGTTTGCATGGTGCCAACCACAGTAATGCAATGGCGATCAGGCAATCCTAAGTATCAGCAGGTGAGTTTCAAGTGACTGTGGGTGGTAAAAGAGAGCAACTGGACTTGAAGATTCTTGAAGACGTTTCACCTCTCATCCGAAAGGCTTCTTCAGTTCTGTCTGACTGGTAGGGAGTATCAGGTATTTATCCTCTCATGGATGAAAAGCTCATCTAAGGTGTCGTTGAGTCATCCTGTTGGTGTGGGTTACTGGGGGCTGAATGTGAATGGCTTCGAGAGTCGTTAGGGTGATCAATGGATTGCCCATTAAGGTGATCAATGGAATGCTGATTTTCTCTGTCCTCCTGTGAGCCACTGAAAACAGCTGGGTTTTGGTGTGCATTCAATTGTCTGGGAAGTGTGCCAAGGACTGCATTGTAGGTGGCTGATAAATTATGTCTTAGGCCCTGTCCACACGGCAACGGATTCAGGTGACTCCGATACAATTGCTTATCGTTTAGGCCTGGCGTCCACACGGCACCGGTGTTTTGGGTGCCCAAAATGCAATCTTTTTGAGAACGGGTTCCAGAGTGGAAAGATCTGGCAACGTTGCCGTTGTGAAGTCATCTGGATGAGTAGAATGGATTTGTTTACGATGACGTCACAACCACATGACTGTGAGTGCTTCACGCCGGGTAGAAGTGTAACGAATACCACCAGGAAAAAGCCTTACAGAGCACTAGTGAGAGTGAAACACGAGCTTGGATATTATTATTATTATGTTCAGTGTTAGTTCACAGTAGTAATGCAAGAAGCAGAATAGTGACAGTAATAGTGAAGCAAAAACATGCAATTGTACAAACACTGCAGCTCTACAGCAAAATATTCATTTAGGAAATGGTCTGATTCTTAACACCAGTAGTGCCAATGATCTTCTCATTGCGATGCGAGTTGTCAACAAATCCTATAACTTGGTTCATGAAACGCGCTTACAAAATATTTTCACTGTGAATATTTATTGTGTAATGGTGCAATCCCGCCAGCAAAAATAGGGAAAAAAAGGAGCGATCTCACCTCTTCAGATGTTGATTTAAGTCCGACAATACATTCCTCAAAAAGGGCGTAGAGGAGCAAATTAATCCAATTTATTCCGGACCATTAAAAACGCCGCCTTCCGCGTAGAATCATACGTCATCCTCGCCGCCATATTGGATAGGTCAAAGCGGAGAATAAAGATTCATGTGCTGCCTTTAACTGTACCAACAGGTTTACCATCCAAACGAGATCACATGGGATTACCTTTCACAGGTGAGAAACAAATTAATCCATCAACGTGTAGTATTCAATTTATTCCGGATCATTAAAGACGCCGCCTTCCGCGTAGAATCATACGTCATCCTCGCCGCCATATTGGAGAGGTCAAAGCGGAGAATAAAGATTAGCTGCGTTTAACTGTACCAACAGGTTTGCTGTCCAAACGAGATCACATGGGATTACCTTTCACAGGTGAGACTGGAAAAATACTTTTCATGGTATTTGGTCATTATAATGTAATTTTACAAACAGATTTTCCTGACTTTGTGGCTAATATGAAGTCTCGCACATTATGCTCATGCGTCCTTACTTCTTCTATTGTTCTGGTGTCTCCGAAGGGACCGTCTTACAATGCCCCTAGAGGTGTGGCATGTGTATTGCATCATTTTCAGCAAGCGTTGCGTTGCCATATGGACCTGATATTTTACTGATTGTTGCCCATTTGGACGCGATATATTTTTAAATAACATCTTGTTGCCGTTGTCGTGTGGATGTAGCCTTAGACCCCCACCTCTGTTCAGTGATGGCCGTTCCAGGTTGACAAAAATGGCTTCTTTAACTCCTCGCTCATACCAACGATCCTCTCTGGCTAAAATGCGTACGTTGCAATCCTGAAATGAATGTCCTTTGTTGTTAAGATGAAGGTAGACAGCAGAGTCCTGGCCTGAGGAACTGGCTCTCCTGTGTTGAGCCATACGCCTGTGAAGCGGCTGTTTGGTTTCACCAATATACGAGTCCGTGCATTGCTCACTGCACTGAATTGCATACACCACGTTGTCCTGTTTGTGTCTGGGTATTCTGTCCTTAGGGTGGACCAATTTCTGCTTCAGGGTGTTACTGGGTCTGAAACGTACCGGAATGTTGTGTTTGTAGAAGATCCTCCTGAGTTTCACAACATTCCGGTACGTTTCAGACCCAGTAACACCCTGAAGCAGAAATTGGTCCACCCTAAGGACAGAATACCCAGACACAAACAGGACAACGTGGTGTATGCAATTCTGTGCAGTGAGCAATGCACGGCTCCATTTTGGCTGCATTTAGACTGTATGTTCCTGATTATGGGAGAGGATTAAGGTATGTTTCTGCAATGACAAAACTAGAGATGCTCAGGCTAACATGAGTGGTGTGCATTTACTGCAGAGAAATGGTGTAAAATATTATTGCACATAGGTTTTGTATGGGAAATTAGGTTACATTTGATGAAAAAGGATTTGTGTGTTCACATTTTCATGTCATTGCTTGTTCATGTCATTGCTTTACTTGGGCCTGTGGGCATTCCTGAGGATATACATGTTTTTGATTTACAACTCCAATTCCAAAAAAAAGTTGGGACGCTGTGTAAACTAAATGAAAACAGAATGTGATCATTTGCAAATCATGGAAACCCTATATTTCATTTAAAATAGTATGAAGACAATTGTTGAAACTGAGGTGTTTTTTTTTAAATATATGCTCACTTTGAATTTGATGTCAGCAAACACATTTCAACAAAGTTGGGACAGGGCATGTTTACCACTGTGTTGCATCACCTTTACGTTTAACATTCTGTAAACATTTGGGAACTGAGGAGACCAATTGCTATAGTTTTGAAAGAGAAATGTTGTCCCATTCTTGCCTGATATACAATTTTTCCATATCCAGATTTCACCAGATTTTCTGAATCTTTTAACGATCTTATGTCCCATAGATGGAGAAATATACCTGTATGTGTATGCCATCTTGCACTCCCATCCTCATGAAGTGCTTCGAGTGGCTAGTCATGAGGCATATCAAGTCTGCCCTCCCCCCCCCCGCCCTGGATCCTTTCCAGTTTGCATATCAATCCAACCGTTCGACTGATGACGCCATCTCCACTGCCCTCCACTCAGCCCTCACCCACCTGGAGACAAAAGACTCGTATGTCAGAATGCTGTTCATAGGCTTTAGCTCAGCATTCAACACAATCATCCCTCAGCAGCTCATTCACAAACTGGACCAGCTGGGACTCAACACCTCCCTGTGCAACTGTCTGCTGGAATTCCTGATGGGGAGACCACAGACTGTACGGGTCGGCAGCAACTCCTCCAGCACCATCACACTAAATACGGGGGCCCCCCAAGGATGTGTGCTAAGCCCCCTCCTCTTCACTTTGCTGACCCACGACTGCACACCAACATCCAGCTCAAATATCTTCATTAAGTTTGCGGATGACATGACTGTGGTGGGTCTCATCAACAACGGCGATGAGACAATCTACAGGAGTGAGGTGAGCCGCTTGGCCATGTGGTGCAAGGACAACAATCTCCGTCTGAATGTGGAGAAGACGAAGGAGATTGTTGTGGACTTCAGGAGAGAGCACACCCAGCATGCTCCACTATCTATCGACGGTGCTGCAGTGGAGAGGGTGAGCAGCACCAAGTTTCTGGGTGTGCACATCTCTGAAGACCTGTCCTGGAACAACAACACCACATCACTGGCCAAAAAAGCCCAACAGCGTCTGTACTTCCTCCGCAAACGGAGGAGAGCAAGAGTCCCGGCCCCCATCATGCACACATTCTACAGAGGCACCATCGAGAACATCCTGACCAGCTGCATCACCATGTGGTACGGCGCCTGCACCAGCCCTCACCCACCTGGAGACAAAAGACTCGTATGTCAGAATGCTGTTCATAGGCTTTAGCTCAGCATTCAACACAATCATCCCTCAGCAGCTCATTCACAAACTGGACCAGCTGGGACTCAACACCTCCCTGTGCAACTGTCTGCTGGAATTCCTGATGGGGAGACCACAGACTGTACGGGTCGGCAGCAACTCCTCCAGCACCATCACACTAAATACGGGGGCCCCCCAAGGATGTGTGCTAAGCCCCCTCCTCTTCACTTTGCTGACCCACGACTGCACACCAACATCCAGCTCAAATATCTTCATTAAGTTTGCGGATGACATGACTGTGGTGGGTCTCATCAACAACGGCGATGAGACAATCTACAGGAGTGAGGTGAGCCGCTTGGCCATGTGGTGCAAGGACAACAATCTCCGTCTGAATGTGGAGAAGACGAAGGAGATTGTTGTGGACTTCAGGAGAGAGCACACCCAGCATGCTCCACTATCTATCGACGGTGCTGCAGTGGAGAGGGTGAGCAGCACCAAGTTTCTGGGTGTGCACATCTCTGAAGACCTGTCCTGGAACAACAACACCACATCACTGGCCAAAAAAGCCCAACAGCGTCTGTACTTCCTCCGCAAACGGAGGAGAGCAAGAGTCCCGGCCCCCATCATGCACACATTCTACAGAGGCACCATCGAGAACATCCTGACCAGCTGCATCACCATGTGGTACGGCGCCTGCACCGTGTCCTGCTGCAAGACTCTGTAGCGCATCGTGAGAGCAGCTGAGAAGATCATTGGTGTCTCTCTCCTTTCTCTTATGGATATCTATAACTCCCGCCTCACCTGCAAAGCCATCAGGATTGCAGGTGACCCCACCCACCCATCTCACAGCCTCTTCAGCCTGCTGCCGTCGGGGAGGAGACTGCAGAGTCTCCGGGCCAAAACCAGCAGGCTCAAGAACAGCTTCTTTCACCAGGCGGTCAGGAGGCTCAACTCCCTCCCTGTTCTGCCCCTCCTCCCCCTCTGCCCCCTGCCACAGATTCTGCTCGCACACCCCCCTTCAGCATCTGACATGTCATCCTCACAGTCCCCTCCCCCAACACACACACACATATATATATACACATACATCCACGGGCGCAGATAGAGGGGGGGACGGGGGGGATTCGTCCCACCCAGATTTAAATTCACTTCGTTCAGTCCCCCCCACTTATAGGGAGGAAAAAACATCTATGCTGTCTTTCTTTGCATAAGGCAAACCTCACGGAAAAATCAAAAGACTAATTACCATTCGGTTTATTGAGGTGCACGGCAGTGTATACATAGTTGCAACAACTCACATAAAACAAAACAAAGACTGATATTCGGTTGGTTGAGCTGCGCAGACTGCACAGGTTGCGAGCTCGAGCTTGGTTGCTATGATAACCCACAACAAGCTTGACAGGCATATCGGGGTTGGGGTTGGTTTGCTGGCAGCTTTGTCCCCCCCAGTTCAAAAAATGTATCTGCGCCCCTGCATACATCTCATCGTTCATTAACACACTGAACTCAGGGACCGCACATCTCACTTTACCTCGCCCATTTGCACTATTCCGCACTACCTCACCTTAACAGCTGCTAGTTTGTTTATTCTGCTTATTTCATGTTTCATGTTTACCTGCTATACCTCAAGTGCCCTTTGTTAACTGTTAAATGCATTTCCTTTAGCAGCCCACGGGCTTTTATTCTGAAGATGTACTGGGGGAGGATGTTGTCCACCTGGGGGTGTGAGAGGGCAGTTCATTAAAAGTTATGGAACGAATAACACGGTTGTCGTGAGAGTCATTAACATTGGTAGCAGAGGATGGCTGCTAATTATAAAAATCCGCCGACCTTCGACGAAGGGAAGCCGTATGAAAGCTGGAAGAACGAAGTGGAGATGTGGATTAGAGTGACGGAGTTGGCAAAGAAGAAGCAAGCGCTTGCAGTGGCTTTGGGGCTAACAGGTAGAGCCCGGGAAACAGCGATGGAGATACCGGTGAACGACCTCAACAAAGACTCTGGCATGACTACGCTACTGGAAAAACTTGACGGTTTGTTCTTAGTTGAGGAAAAGGACCGAACATACGAGGCGTATTCAAACTTCGATAAGCTAGCGAGAGATAGTAGTGTGTCCATGGCGGACTTCATAATTGAATTTGAACAGCGCTACGCGCGAATGCGAAAGTATAAAATGGAACTGCCTGATGCCGTATTAGCGTTCAAGTTACTGGATACTGCGTGCCTGGAAGTGAAGGACAGACAGTTAGCTTTGACGGCATGCACAAATTTGAGTTTTAAAGAAATGAAATCGGCACTGAAAAGGATTTTCGGAGGCAAAACGTCGAGTCAGATGATTGGAATAAATCAAGAGGCTGTGTATGTAACGACCGAACAGAAGCGACAGAGAGGCAAGGCGTGGCCACGACAAAGTGAGCATCAGAAGGCACCGCTGCCTGGCACTAATCCCTTGGACAGATATGGACGCAGATCAAAATGTGCTATTTGTCAGAGCACATTCCATTGGGCTAAGGACTGCCCACATAAGAGTGCGCAGGTGAAAATCACAGAAGACTGTGGTAGTGAAAACACTGAAGAGTGCAATATCACTCTCTTTACCAAAGAATCGCCCACTGCTGCTGAAATTCTTTTAACTGAATGTTTTGGCTCTGCAGTAATAGATACAGCATGCACACGTACTGTGTGTGGTGAGGAATGGCTAGAGAGCTATATTACAGGCCTAAGCAAAAGTGAGAGACAGGATCTGAAGAAGTCACAGCAACAAAGTAATAGGCCATTTAAGTTTGGGGATGGTAATGTTGTCCATTCAACCAGGAAACTGACAGTTCCTGCAAAAATCGGCAAAACCAAGTGCAAAATTGAAACTGAAGTGGTTCCAGCCAAAATTCCACTGCTTTTGAGTAAGGCATCCATGAAAAGAGTGGAAACTGTACTCGATATGAAAAATGACAGCGCAACGATGTTCAGACAACCTGTAAAACTGGACTTTACAAGCTCTGGTCATTATTGTGTAAATATAATGGATGAGGAGAACAAAAATGATCAAACCAATGACTGTGCACTTGCAACAACTGAGTCTGAAAGTATCACACCATGTGAGTACAGAGATGAAGAAATACTGACAATATCACAAAACATGAACACAGCAGAAAAAAAAAAAACTCTCCTGAAGCTTCATAGACAGTTTGGTCATGCTTCTGCCAACAGTTTACAGAGGCTTCTATTAAGCTCTGGAAACAAAGATGCTGAATGTGATGCTATTCTTCAGAGAATTGTGGCTGAGTGTGAAACCTGTCAGAGACACAGTAAAATGAAACCAAGACCAGCTGTTGGCCTTCCACTAGCATCTCAGCACAATGAGACGGTGGCAGTAGATCTCCATGAACTAGAACCAGGGCTCTGGTATCTTCACATTATCGACCAGTTCACAAGATTCAGTGCAGGAAGTGTTTTGACTACAAAGAAAGGGTCTGAAATTGTTAAACACTTCATACATGGCTGGATAAGCGTACATGGCCCACCTAAAAAACTGTTCAGTGACAATGGAGGAGAGTTCAACAACGAAGAGGTAAGAGATATGGCGGAGAACTTCAACATCGAAGTGAAAACAACTGCTGGATACAGCCCCTGGAGCAATGGATTAATAGAGAGACACAATCAAACGCTCACTGAGATCATTATGAAAGTCAAGACAAGTAACAACTGTGACTGGGAGACTGCATTGGATTGGGCGCTTATGGCAAAGAACACCATGCAAAATGTGCACGGCTATAGTCCTCATCAGCTGGTATTTGGACAGAATCCTAACCTGCCCTCTGTGCTTACAGACAAGCCACCTGCTCTGGAAGGAACCACAAAAAGTGAGTGGGTAGCAAAGCACATCTCTGCATTGCACGCTGCTAGAAAGGCATTTACAGAGGCAGAGTGTTCAGAGAGAATAAGAAGAGCACTACGTAAGCAGCAGCGAAATACAGATGAGAGATATGAAATGGGTGACAAAGTGTACTACAAGAGAGTGGACTGTCCAGAATGGAAGGGACCAGGCATTGTGATCGGTCAAGATGGAGCTGTAGTGTTTGTCAGACACGGAAGCACCTGCATTAGGGTGCACTACCTCAGACTTATGAAAGTTATAAATGAGAGTGATGAGCACGTTATGAACAAAGATACAGAGACAACCACAGACTTTGAACAAAGACAAAACCCAACAACTGATGCTGACGGTGTGCACGACACTGATGATGAGAATCCTGAAAATCGAACTGATGCTGACACTAATACAGAGGCAAGAGCACTGAGGCATGAGACCGATCCTGATATGGAACACAAAATTGAAATAAATCTGAAAAGTGGACAAGTTTTAAACTACAGAGATTGCCACAGTGGGGCCATACACAAAGCTGAGGTTCTTGGGCGGGCAGGTAAGGCCAAAGGCAAATACAAAACTTGGTACAACATACGATTAATTGAACCAATCAGTGTTAAGGGCAAGATCGATTCAGTCGATGTATCACAATTGGAAAACCTGCAGGTAGAGCATATTGTTGATACCTCAACCAACAACGAAGATGTGTTGATTACAAAAGATGTGTCATTTGACCATGCAAAGCAAGATGAGTTAAAGAACTGGAGAGATAACAATGTCTTTGAAAGTGTGCAAGATGAAGGACAGAAGAACATTAGTACGCGATGGGTATGTACCTTAAAGGATACAGCTAATGGTGTAGTACCAAAAGCTCGGCTAGTGGCAAGAGGGTTTGAAGAGTTTAGAGCGTCAGAATTACAGAAAGATTCACCAACTTGTGCCACAGAATCTCTTCGATTACTTTTAGCTGTCATCTGCCAAAAGCAATGGACACTCCATTCCATGGACATAAAAGCTGCTTTCCTACAGGGAATGGAACTATCACGTGACATTTACATCAGGCCTCCCACTGAGGCAGATTGCAAAGGAACGTTATGGAAACTCAAAAGGTGTGTCTATGGTCTGGCAGATGCCTCACTGTACTGGTACAACAAAGTGAAGGAAATAGTGCAGGAAGCTGGTGGCAAAATATCCAAGGTCGATCCTGCTGTTTTCTACTGGACTGATCAGGACTGTAATGTGACAGGGATACTTGCTTGCCATGTAGATGACTTCATGTGGGGAGGCACAGAGAGTTTCTCTAAAACAGTGATACCTCACCTCAGGTCTGTCTTCCAAGTTGGCCGTGAGGAGCATGACAGTTTCTGCTATGTGGGAATGGATTTTGTAACTGTAAATGAAACCGTGCAAGTCCACCAGGAGAATTACATTCAGCACATGGAACCTATACATATGTTGCCTTCACGGGCTGTGCAACAGGACTCTGATCTTTGTGAAGAGGAGAAAGATCAACTCCGTTCAAAGATAGGTCAAATTCTCTGGGTAGCAAGACAGAGCAGGCCAGATGTCCTGTTTGATGCCAGTGACCTGGCTTCTAAACTTAAGAATGCAACAGTGCAAACAGTCCACGAGGCAAACAGAATAGTTTGCAAGCTAAAATCAAAGAAGGTTTTGCTTAACTTTCAACCTTTGGGAAGTGACCATGCACTCAAACTCGTAATGTTCAGTGATGCCTCATTTGGAAATCTTTCTGATGGAGGCAGTCAAGGTGGACATCTGATCGTTTTGATGGGCGAAAATGGAAAGTTTTCACCACTGGCCTGGCAGTCAAAGAGAGTTAAAAGGGTTGTGTGAAGTACCCTCGCTGCAGAAACTTTAGCCATGTCTGATGGGATTGATAATGCAGTATTTCTAGCAATGTTATTCTCGGAACTGACAACAGGTGGCGCTGAACACTCACCACCCATCATCTGTGTAACCGACAATCATTCTCTTGTTGATGCACTGAAGTCTACCAAGTCCATTTCTGAGAAAAGACTCCGGCTGGAAATGAGCAGCATTAAAGAACTCGTCCAAATGCAGAGGATTGAGTGTGTGCTATGGAGCAACACAAAGGAACAACTTGCGGACTGTCTGACCAAGAAGGGTGCATCAGCTTACCAGCTGCTGAAAGCACTACATGATGGACAATGGGAGCTTCAATAAATGGGACACTTAAAGATATCCTTTTGAGCTTAAAAAATGTTCTGTTCTGTTCTTCTGTTTCTTTTTCAGGGCACCTGAGAACGGTGAAGATTATTAATCATTTTTTTTTAAGAAGACAATGAGTTTGTTAACTGTTAAATGCATTTCCTTTAGCAGCCCACGGGCTTTTATTCTGAAGATGTACTGGGGGAGGATGTTGTCCACCTGGGGGTGTGAGAGGGCAGTTCATTAAAAGTTATGGAACGAATAACACGGTTGTCGTGAGAGTCATTAACACCCTTGACTGTTTGGTTATTTGTACCAATTTATGTGTGTGTGTGTTTAGTCTAGTTACTATCTAGAGTGTTTATACTGTTTATATTGTCTGTTTGAGTGTTTAGTCTGTCTTGTTGTTATCTAGTGTTTACTGTTTATTTATACTGTTTATATTGTTTGAGTGTTTAGTCTAGTTCATATCTAGAGTATTTTATGCTGTTTATATTGTCTGAGTGTTTAGTCTGTCCTGTTCTTATCTAGTGTTTATACTGTTTATTTATTCTGTTTATATTGTTTGAGTGTTTAGTCTGTCTAGTTCCTATCTAGAGTGTTTATACTGTTTATATTGTTTGTTTTTTCAATTATTCTATTTTTATTCTATTTTTATTTATTGCATTGCCAGTTTGCACCATGGGTCAGAGAGGACTGATATTTCATCTGTGCTGTATGTCGAGCATGTATAGCATATTTGACAATAAAGTTGACTTGACTTGACTTCCATATCCAGATTTCATCAGATTTTCTGAATCTTTTAACGATCTTATGTACCATAGATGATGTGATCCCCAAATTCTTTGCAATTTTACATTGAGGAACATTATTCTTAAATTGTTGCACTGTTTGCCCATGCTGTCTTTCACAGAGTGGTGAACCCCTCCCCATCTTTACTTCTGATAGACTCTGACTCTCTGGGATGCTCTTTTTATACCCAATTATGTTACTGACCTGTTGCCAATTCACCAATTTTTTTTAAGCATTACACAACTTTTTCAGTCTTTTGTTGCCCCTATTCCAATTTTTCTGAACAGTGTTGCTGACATCAAATACAAAATGAGCACATGGTGATGGACTCTCCCGTCGCTTTCAACATACAAGTGTCAAGACCGTTCTAAGCTGAGGTTGGGTGTTGGACCCTCAGTTTGCTGCTTCTTTGTGATGATGCCGCTTGTGGGCAGTGAGACCTGCTCTCGACTTACACACCTTGTGACACAGGGCATAACACAGGATTGGTGCTCTCCAAGGCAGGAATTGTAGCTCGAGTTTTCGCTCTAGATCTTAGCTCCCGCAGATGTTTTAATGTGTGCCTCCTCATATTCTTGGATGCCTATACGAACTGTAGTTCTCCAATTTTTTTCGGTCCTTTGCTGCTGACTCAAAACAAGCTCAGGCAATTTCAGGCTTTAAAATTTGTTTTTAAGCTTGTCCTTGAAACGCAGCAGCGGACGACTTTGTGTTCTAGAACCACCAGCTAATTGACTGTACGTAAGACATTTGGGGATTTGATTGTCGCTCATTCTGATCACATGACCAGCCCATCTCAGTTGACGTTTCATTAGAAATGTTTCTATGCCACCTATGTTGCATTTCTTGAAAAGCTCAGGATTTGATACCTTGTTTTCCCATGTGTAGCCACATATGGTTCTGCATGAATGCTTATGGAAAGCATTAAGCTTTTCAATCTGAGAGCGACAGGGAGTCCATGACTCAGATCCGTACAGAAGGGTGGGGATAACAACAGCATGATAAACACTGATCTTGGTTTCTAAGGAGATCCCATGCTGACTCCAGAGGTGATGCCATAGCTCTCCAAGAGCAGTAGTAGCTTTGTCTATGTCACTGGTGCCATGGTGGCGGCCCGCGGGCCGGATCCGGCCCGAATGAACATCTAATCCGGCCCCCTTGCTGATGGCCCTCTAATCATTCGGCCGGCAGAGAGCCATCAATGTCTGCCGCACCCCATCGAACAATTATTACAGAACAATTGCCTGTCTTTCACTGCTGATCGCATTGACGTCAGAGGCGGAGATTTGCCTGATGGCGCCTGCCATTTTCATCGGTCCAATTCGCGCCACAGACTGTTTAAAATTATCTGAAAATGACATCCACCAGGGCCTTCCCTATCACACCGATGTGCGTTGGTTGAGCCGAGGCGCAGTGCTCAAACGGTTCTACAAATTGCGCAAAGAGATAGCCGAGTTCATGCAGGCTAAAGGGAAGCCTGTGGAGGAATTGGACGACACCGAATGGACCAGGGACCTTGCCTTTTTAGTGGACATTACCGAACACCTGAACTTATTGAATGTTAATATGCAAGGTCACAACAAACTCGTTACCGAGTATTACGACGGTGTCCGTGCGTTTCAACGTAAACTTGCGTTATGGAAGGCACAGCTCTGTCAGCGCAATGCAGCCCACTTCCCCTGTTTGAAATCTCTGTCTGTCAGTCATCAGAGCATGGACAAGTATGCAAACTTGCTTTCCGGTCTCATGCACGAGTTTGCCAATTGATTCATGGTTTTCACTGAACTGGAAAAGGACTTTGCGTTTTTTGGCTCTCCTTTCACCACGGATGCTTCCGAGGTCCCCGAGGCGATGCAAATGGAACTGATAGACTTGCAATGCTGCACGTGGTTGAAGGACATGTACAAATCTGTTGGTATTGAATCATTCTACCAATCGTTGCCACCTGAGTACCCGACTATCACTGCATTTGCAGGTAAAATACTCTGTATGTTTGGGACAACATATTTATGTGAGCAGGCATTTTCAGTTATGAATATTAATAAATCGAAAATGCGCAATCGTATGACACATGGACATCTCAATGATGTCATGAAAATAGCCACGGCCCAGAGCCTGTCCCCCAATGTGGACAAGCTGGTGAAAAATAAAAGGCTTCTGGCTTCGACATGTAAAATGTAGCTGGCTTGTCTGCCCATGTAACATAGTGCTGTGAAGTAATGATTGGGAGGGTATGTTTGTGGGAGTGGGAGTTTGTGGGAGTTGTTTAAGTTAATGTACCATCTGTTATTTATGTCTTTTTATTATTAAGTTCTAGTGAATATTTAGTCACTTGGCCTGTTGGTGGAGTACTTAACCTTGGCACATCTTTTGACTTCTTTAGGGCTACTTAGGGCCATCTTTTTTAATTGGCCTAATTAGGCCTGTGTATTGACATGGTTTTATGTGCAAGTTGTCAATAAATCTGATCAAAGTAATTTACAGTTTAGTTGTGTTTTTATGTGTCCTTGTCCATTTTGTTGTTTTTTTATTATTTAAAAAAACCAAACATTTATAAATAATATTTATATTCATAAATGATATCAAATAGTATGTCTATTTGTTTAGTGTTTGGTCTTGTCACGCCGGTAATGTGGCCCCCTGAGGTCCCACTTGAAAACAATCTGGCCCCCTGACCAATTTCACCCTGGCACCCCTGGTCTATGTGGTTGGAAACTTCACTGTCCAGGGAAGCATTGTAGCTTATTTGGCTGCCTAAGTATGTGAAGGTCTTGCTGTATTTCAAATCCTTTCCATCTACCCATATCACAGTACCAGGAAGAGTATGAGCTGGTATAGGCTGTTTGATGCCTCTGATGGTTTAAGGAGTAGGTATAGGTTAATGCACTACCTCAATTTAGTTTTCTTAATACTGATCATCAGCCCAAAAGCTTTGCTAGCAATTGAAAAACAATCAACAAGTCTTTGGGCTTCTGCAAGAGATGTTGCTACTGGGACTGCATCATCGGCAAGGAGATCACAAATGAGGGTGGTTCTCAAACTAGTCTTTGCCTTAAAACAGTTTTGATTAAAGATGCCACCCGTGGTTCGAAATTCAAACCTAATGCCCATTTCCTCATTCTTATATGCGTACTGCAGCATCACAGAGAAGCACAACACAAAAAGAACTGGCGCCATAACACAACCTTGCTTGGTACCACTGGAAATGCTAGTTATCTGACGAGTCACCATCAGAGATGACCGATGCCTGCATGCCATTGTAAAATGATGACACAATGCTGATCACTGTCAGGGATTCAAAGTTTTTTTTTTAAGGACTTTCCACAAAGCTTCTCTATTTACTGAATCAAAGGCTTTGGTGAGGTTGATAAACACCATGAAGAGCTCTTGATTCTTTTCATGAACTTTTTCAGCAACTTCATGAAGTGAGATGATCATATCAATGGTGCCACGACCAGAACGGAAACCACACTGTGATTCAGGATAAATTGTCAACAAGGCGATATTCAGGATAACACAAGCTAATATTTTACCAGCAATGCTTAGCAGGGATATTCCACGATGGTTGTCACAGTATTTCTTCTTCCCTTTCCTTTTCAATAGGTGGATTATGTTTGCATCCTTGAAATCTTGTGGAACATATCCTACACTCCAAATCTTCAAGAAGAGTTTGTGAAGTTTTTGTGCAAGCTTGCTACTGTACCTCTGTATTTTGAATATCTCTGATGGAAGTCCATCTTTACTGGGGCTTTATTAGCTGATATTTGTTTGATGGCATCTTTGACTTCTGTTGGGCTTGGATCGCAGGCAAGTTGAGAGATTTCAGGTTGTGGTAGGATGGAGGCAAGTGCATTTTTATCAACTGTGGACCTGGTGTTCAGAACATTTACAAAGTGTTCTTTCCAACAGGACAGTAAGGCAAGGCAAGGCAAGTTTATTTATATAGCACATTTCATACACAGTGGCAGTTCAATGTGCTTTACAGAAGTAAAAGCAAAACAGTAAACAATAGAAAATAAAATTACATAAAATAAATGGGGAAGAAGAGAGAAAAAATAATAAGAATTAAACAATAGTAGAAATAAAATAATAAAATGAAGTAAAAGTTCAGTAAAAAAAAGCAGAATAAAAGTTAAGTAAAGTTTAAAACATGCAGAGACTGTAAAAGTTAAGAAAGTTTAAAACATGTAAAGATGACAATATTAATCAGTTAGCAGAAAGCATCTGAGAACAGCTTGGTCTTTAGGCTATATTTGAAGCTGCCAACAGCAGGAGCATTTTTAATGTCCTCTGGGAGTTGGTTCCATAGCTGTACTGCATAGTAGCTAAAAGCTGCTTCACCACACTTTGTTTTAACAACAGGTTTTACCAGTAAATTTTGCTGCTGCGATCTGGTAGATCTGATTGGGTTAGGCTGCTGCAACATATCAGAGAGGTAATTGGGCCCTGTACCATTTAGAGATTTGTACACCAGCAGCAATACTTTAAAGTCAATTCTATAGCTTACTGGAAGCCAGTGAAGGGACCTTAGAAGTGGAGTAATGTGCTCTGTTCTTTTTGTTCAGTATGTCCTTTATATCAGCTAAAAGAGTGCACCCATCAGATGCAAGAACAGGGGTGTGGCAGTTCGTATGGGTGGGTGGAGCACAGAGGACGGCAGGACAGAGATCAGGTTTTGGAAATAGAGCTTTTATTGCCACACTTTTCAGTGAACAATATTTATTCTAAGCAGACAGACACACACGGGGATCATCCCCTCATCCAGACAGACACTTGTTCGGGGATCATCCCCTCTGCTCTCACTCTCCCTCCTTAAATAGGGCGCAGTCACTGGGAAGACACACAAACACAGGTTAATTGCTCTCAGGTGTAGTGATTCTGCCACTTACCTTCCCTGACCCCGCCCTCCTGTCATAGACCGGCGCTTGACCACGCCCCCGCTGCCACATACCCCCACTGCCCGACTCAGGCCGGGCAGCCGTTGGGAGAGGAAGTCCGCCACGACCATCTGCGCCCCCAGCCTGTGGACCACCTTGAAATTAAAGGGTTGGAGTGCCAGATACCAACAGGTGATCCACGCGTTGGCATCTTTCATGCGGTGGAGCCACTGGAGGGGCGCGTGGTCCGAACAGAGGGTGAAGGGGCGCCCCAGCAGGTAGTAACGGAGGGCGAGGACCGCCCACTTGATCGCTAGACATTCCTTCTCAATGGTGCTGTAGCACCCCTCAAGCACTGACAGCTTCCTACTGATGTAGAGGACGGGGCGGCCCTCCCCCTACACCTCCTGGGACAAAACTGCCCCCAGCCCTCTGTCCGACGCATCGGTCTGCAACACAAAGGAAAGAGAAAAGTCAGGGGAGTGTAAAAGTGGCCCCCCACACAGTGCAGCCTTTACCTCTGAAAAAGCCCGCTGGCATTGCTCCGTCCACTGGATCGGATCTGGGCCCCCCTTTTTAGTGAGATCAGTCAGCGGGCTTGTGATGTCCGAATAATTAGGTATAAACCTACGGTAATAGCCAGCCAGCCCCAGGAACTGTCTCACCCCCTTTTTGGTCTTGGTCCTCGGGCAGGCCGCAATCGCTGCCGTCTTATTAATTTGGGGACGCATCTGCCCGTTGCCCAAGTGGAAGCCCAGATACCGTACTTCCACCTGCCCAATCGCACACTTCTTTGGGTTGGCTGTGAGCCCCGCTTGCCTCAGCGACCCAAGGACAGCCCTCAGATGTTCAAGCTGCCTCGGCCAGTCATTACTATAGATGATTATATCATCTAGATATGCAGCCGCATAAGTGGCATGGGGGCGGAGGACTCTATCCATCAGCCGCTGAAACGTCGCGGGTGCCCCAAACAGCCCAAACGGAAGTGTGACGAATTGGTGTAAACCAAACGGTGTGGAAAAGGCCGTTTTTTTCTCGGGATAGTGGAATCAAGGGGATCTACCAATATCCCTTCGTCAAATCCAGTGTCGAATAAAAGTGAGGCGTGCCAAGTCGATCGAGCAACTCATCAATACGAGGCATTGGGTACGCGTCAAATTTAGACACCGCGTTGACTTTTCTATAGTCCACACAGAACTGGACCGACCCGTTGGCCTTGGGTACCAAGACCACCGGGCTGCTCCAGTCACTGTGTGACTCCTCGACGATGGCCATTTCGAGCATGGTCTGAAGTTCTTCCCGAACTACCTTTTTTTTGTGTTTGGGCAGCCTGTAAGGGCGGCTACGCACTACCACCTCCGGGGGTGTCTCTATGTGGTGCTCTATGAGGTTCGTGCGACCGGGCAGGGGCGAGAACACATCCGAAAACTCGGTCTGCAACTGGGCGACCTCCGTGAGTTGGGTCAGGGAGAGGTGGTCAAAACAGGGGACCGGAGAGGTACGGGATGCCAGTGCCCCTTTTTTAACCTCCGGCCCCAGCTCCACCTTCTCTGGAACCACCGACACCAACTCCACAGGGACCTCCTCATTCCAGAGTTTAAGCAGATTGAGGTGGTAAATCTGTAGCGCCCCACCCCTGTCCGTTCACCTCATCTCATAGTCGATGTCCCCGACTCGCCATGTGACCTCAATAGGTCCTTGCCACTTGGTGATCAATTTGGAGCTCGAAGTGGGCAACAGTACGAGTACTTTATCTCCCTGTGTGAACTCCCTAAGGCGCGTACCCTTGTTGTACAGGCGGGCTTGCCATTCCTGGGCCTGCCGCAAATTCTTCTGGGTTAGGTGGGTAAGTGTGTGGAGTTTTGCGTGCAGGTCCATAACGTATTGAATTTCATTCTTGCTTGGTGAAGGTCCCTCCTCCCAATTTTCCCACAGCACGTCTAGGATGCCGCGCGGCTTGCGCCCATATAATAACTCGAACGGGGAGAACCCCATGGAGGCTTGGGGAACCTCTCGCACTGAGAACAACAAGGGTTCAAGCCACTTATCCCAATTACGTGCGTCCTCGCTTACGAATTTTTACTGATATTTTTGAGGGTGCGGTTGAACCGTTCTACTAAACCGTCCATTTGTGGGTGATACACACTGGTGCGGATCGGCTTAATCTCCAATAACCCATACAGTTCGTGCAGTGTTCGTGACATAAACATAGTGCCTTGATCAGTCAGAATCTCTTTCGGGATTCCGACTCGGGAGATGACGCGGAAGAGTGCCTCCACAATACTGCGTGCTGAGATATTGCGCAGAGGCACTGCTTCCGGGTATCGCGTTGCATAGTCCACCAGAACTAATATAAAGTGGTACCCCCATGCTGACCGATCTAATGGCCCGATGAGATCCATCCCAATTCTCTCAAACGGGGTCTCGATCAATGGAAGAGGGCGCAAAGGCGCTTTTGGAATGGCCGCTGGATTCATCAATTGGCATTCGCGGCATGCCGTACACCACCTACGAACATCGCCACGAATCCCCGGCCAATAGAATCGGGCCATTATTCGGGCTAGTGTCTTATCCTGCCCTAAGTGTCCAGCCATGGGATAAAAGTGAGCCGCCTGGAATACCAATTCCTGGCGGCTCTTCGGAATCAAAAGCTGCGTGACTTGCTCTTTAGTTTGAGTGTCCTGCATCACTCGGTATAACCTATCCTTCATAACTGCGAAGTAGGGGAAGGACGGGGTGACGTTCGGCTGGAGCGTTTGACCATCGATTACTCTCACTTGGTCAAACGCATGTTGCAGAGTCTCGTCTCGCGATTGTTCTAATGGGAAATCCGCGAGGGATTCCCCAATAGAGAGAGGAGGAGCCGGCGGCTCTTCACTCTGACGCGGAGATGACGTAGACGGCTCTGTGACAGCTGCTCCCGCCAATGCAACACCGGGACCTCCCCCTGTCAAATAGCAGAACCCACTCTTTACTAGGCGTGTCATTAAACCCCGAAATCCTGGCTAATCAGTCCCCAAAATTAAAGAGTGGGTAAGGCGAGGATTAACCGCCGCCTTCACTATAAATTTTTCCCCTCTGAAAACAATGTGGACCGACACCAAAGGGTAGCTGTGAACATCCCCGTGCACACACAACACCTTCACCCCCTGTGCTCCCCCCAATGCCTCGTTTTGAACCAGGCTTTGGTGAATTGAGGTCTGGTTACAACCAGAATCCACCAACGGCTGCTATGTATCCCCTTGGATACTCACCGGTATGCGATACGCTCCGGCCCGATCGAGGGCGGCCTCTGGCGCATCGGGGATCCGAACCACCGCGCCCACTTCCATCACCGTGCACTGCTGTTGAAGGTGGCCTGGCTCCCCACAGCGCCAGCAAACCGGCCCGGGCTTTCCCTCTGCACCGGTGATCTGGGGCTCACTCACCTGAGGTGGGGGAGAGACAGACACAGAAGGGAGAAACGGGAGGGCACTGCGGGTGCGGCAGGCAGGCTGGGGTGGTGCCGGCCCCTGCCTCCGCGGTAGGGGAATGGGGCGAGGACGGGACACAGGAGGAGGGGGAGAGAGAGAGAAGAGAAGAGAAGATGCCATTTGCTGTCCTGCTGCCGGGACAGCCACCAAATGGTCCTCCACCAGCTCCACTGCCTGATCCAGAGACGCCGGGCAGTGGGACTGGACCCACTCCGCGGTTCCTGCTGGTAAGCGAGCGACGAATTGTACCTGATCGATGACTCCCTCGGCATCGCGGTTGTCAGCCCTCAACCACCGCCAGCAGGCGTCCCGGAGCTGCTGGCCAAATGCGAACGGCCGGCCGACTTCCTCCAAGTGCAACCCGTGGAAGCGCTGGCGCTGCTGCTCTGGGGTGCGCCCCACGCGCTGTAGGATGGCCCGGCGGAGGTCCGCGTAGGCCAGCTGGCGGTCGGCGGGGAGCTGTAGCGCGGCCAGCTGTGCCTCTCCCATTAGCAGGGGGAGGAGGTGCGCTGCGCGCTGCTCCATCAGCCACCCCGAAGCTTCAGCGACTTGCTCGAAGAGCATGATGAACGCCTCGGGGTCGTCCTGCGGGCCCATCTTGGTGACGGTGAGGGGAGACGGGCCCGTGGTAGGAGCGCTGGTGGCCCCTGCTGACATGAGGAGGTGCCGGAACACCTCTCGATCTTCTTGTTGGGCCAGCACCAGGGCCTCGAAGCGTCGCTCTTGCTCCTTCCGGAGGGTGACGAGCGCCTGGTGCTGGCTTTGCTGGGCCGTGGCGAGGGCGTGGACCAGGTTGGCGAATGGGGAGGACTCCATGGGGCTGCTCAGCTGGTGCTCCACTTTCCTGGGTTTCGGCACCACTGTGGCAGTTCGTATGGGTGGGTGGAGCACAGAGGATGGCAGGACAGAGATCAGGTTTTGGAAATAGGGCTTTTATTGCCACACTTTTCAGTGAACAATATTTATTCTAAGCAGACAGACACACACGACAGGCGTCTTGTTCAGGGATCATCCCCTCTGCTCTCACTCTCCCTCCTTAAATAGGGCGCGGTCACTGGGAAGACACACAAACACAGGTTAATTGCTCTCAGGTGTAGTGATTCTGCCACTTACCTTCCCTGACCCCGCCCTCCTGTCACAGACCGGCGCTTGACCACGCCCCCACTGCCACAAGGGGATATACCTGAACCCTTGGGTCCATAAACCTCTTTCAAACCATGGAAGAAAGCTTCAGAATCTTTCTTGTTTGCGGCATCTTGAAGCTCAGCAGCTTTTGCAGACCACCAGGTTTCTTTCATTCTCCTAAGAGCGCATTGCACTTCTTGTTTACACTTCTTGTAATCAGTTTCCTTGGCTTTACATGTTTTATTATCCATCCATATTTTGTGAAGCTTGTGCATTCTTGCGAATAAGACAGCTAGCTTCAGCATCGTTTTGATCAAACCAATCTTGGTGTTTTCTCCTTGGAAAACCTAGAACATCCGAGGAAACTGAATACAGCGTGTCTCTTAAGGAATGCCAAGAGGTTTCAATGTCATTTGAGACTGCAACAGATTCGAGAGCTTCATCAAGTTTACTTGCCAAGTGTGATTTATTAGTGTCGGACTTAAGAGTAGAAGCATTTAACTTTTTTTTTGGCATATTAGAGGCCTGGACACGTCTCCTAGGTGGTATTTGGAACTTGACCTTGCTGTGAAGTAAAGCATGATCAGAAAGGTAGCAAGTGCCATGAAAAGATTAGGTGATTAGTCTTTTAAATTGCACTTTCTTATGACAGTCTATTAAATGCCAGTTTTTGGACCAAGGATGCATCCATGTTGTGTTGTGGTGATTTTGCTGCTGGAAAAATGTTAGTTATGCAGAGGTCAAACTCCTTGCATAGGGTTAGGAGTTGCAAACCATTCACATTCATGTTTCCTACACCATGATTACCTAGAGCACCTGACCAGGAATCCTTATCAGTACCTACACAAGCATTTAAAATCACCCATGAGAACAATCTTTTGCTGGTGAGGTATTTGTCTTAGAGTGGAATGCAAGTTGTCATAGAATTCTTCTCTTTCTTCAGCTGGTCGATATAATGTAGGAGCATAACAGCTAATCAAGGTGACACATTTTGTTGCACCTAAGTTCAATTGTAAGTGTCATGATCCGGTCATTTATACCTTGGGGAAGGGAGGGGAGAGATTTGACAAGGTTTGCACATATGGCAAAACCAAAGCCAGACTGTCGAGCTGTTTCTTTGCCTTTACCTATCCAAAAGAAAGAGTATCCTCTGCCAACTTCAAGCATAGAGGTTTCTGGGAGTCGGGTTTCACTTAATGCGCATATGTCAACATCATAGTTTCCCAAAACATGAGACACCAGGGCTGTTTTATGCTCTGGAGCATTGCCGTTGTCCTGGAGTGTTTGAATATTCCAGGAGCCAAGTTTGAGTTTTGTAGTTTTCTGATTGTTTTGACTGCAAGTTGGATAACCAGACAGCTGCAGTTGGCTGCCAAGTTTGAATAGAGCAAGCAATGTTTGGGGCTCCTTTTCTTGCCCCCTCCCCAGATTGGGGAAAGCAGTACTACATCTGAACAGACCTGCTTTGTCACTGCCAGAGGACACGGACAACACAATTGCTAATATTTTGTGTTCAAATGGCCATCACCTGGCAGTCGCCACAGTGGATACCTCCAGCTAAGGACTTCCAGTAGTATCCTTTACCTGTCCTCGTCACCTTCAATATCTCGCCAACAGACTTGGGAAATCAGAAAAGTGGTGTAGCGAGATGGTGTAACAACAGTAAAGAGAGGGAGAACTGCTTGACTACCCACTCATAGGATTTGATTAGAGTGGTAAAGGCTTGTGTAGGACCAACCACACTTTTTGGAAAGGCTGATAACAGATAATGGTGCAAAACTGCCACAAATCATCTGAACAACCCCCTTGAGTCTTGCATAAGTGACAAGGGAGCCAGAATACCTGAAGATATCCCTCTTGAGCTGAGGCTTGCATATCACTCCTGTGGTACCTATCACACTGGGTGGTTGTGCCCTTCCATTGACTGTGAGGTTCTTCCACAAGGCCACAATGTTAGGAGGCCATGAGATCATTATGTCGACCAATGCCGCTCCAAAACTACTGTTACCCGTAGAATAACAGGTTGTTGTTGTTGTTGTTGTTATTATTATTATTATCGAGGTTAACTCCTCTAGCTCCGTTGTGTTCAGCCTCAGGTCCAACCTGCGTTACCAGTGTTACCTCGAGGAGGATGTGACTATTCACCACACACAACGGGCTTGGCTATGGAGAGGCTAAGTGGTCAGCTCATGAGTGACCATGAGGTACGCAGTGCCGAAGCATTCTGAACCACTCGCATCACATAGCCCTGGGGTGCATGAGAACCAGTCTAGGAGAGGAGCACATATTGTTTAAAAAAAAAATTCTCAGTTTCAACATTTGATGATGTTTGTACTATTTTCATTGAAAGAGGGTTTAAATGATTTTGCAAATCTTCACATTCTGTTTTCATTTTTGTTTTATATAGTGTCCCAACTTTTTTGGAATTGGGGTTGTACAAAATGTATGCATGGTTGGAGACAAATACACATGCATAAGGCCGTTAGATTCTGAGAAAACATTGTGCCTGGACTAGCAAGAGTAATTTATATATAAGCGTGGACAATAATATTTCAGGGGAAAGAAAATATAATTTTTAAATGTGGAGGCACTTGTATCAGTGCTCCAAGAAGTTTAAATTAAATGTAATTAATTCTATATAATTATTCGTAACGTCTGCTCAACATGGAGGGGCCAGATAAAGTGGATGTATTTTTGATGTCAGACTTCGAGAGGATGACTCCTGCTGAGAGAGAGAGCAGAGTAAAATGTGTGTAACTGACTTTAAAAGAAGCCAACAGAACAAATTACTCTTGCTAAATTCTAAGTACTGTAAATATGACCGTTAATTAAATGCTGAATCTCAGAATGGATGATTAGATGTGTATAAAGACACACTGAACACTTTATTAGGAACACCTGTGTGCCTATTCATTCATGCACTTATCTAATCAGCCAATCATACAGAAGCAGTGCAATGCATAAAATCATGTAGCTACAGACCAGCAGCTTTCTGTAATGTTCACATCAACCATTAAAATGACACAAAAAAAGGTGATCTCAGTAATCTTGACCTATCATGATTATTGATACCAGATGGGAAGGATTGTGTATTATAGTTGCTGATCGCTTGGGATTTTCACACACAACAGTCTCTAGAGTTTACTCAGAATGGAGCAATTAAAAAAAGAATCCAGTGAGTGGCAGTTCTGTGGACAGAAATGCCTTGTGTCATGTACTGCAGGTTAAAGGTGGATGTAATCACAGGAAGAGTTTTATTAACAAACATGCTGCAAACAGATCCAAATCATTAGACAAAGGCAGAGTCGTAGAATAGGCAATGGTCATGTTAGGACTGGGACTGTTTTGGCCTCTAGAGGCCGCTGTTATGTTTACTTGTCATGGTTGTTTTGGTCTCTAGAGGCCGCCACTGTGTTTTGTGTGTGTCTTGATTGCCTGTTTCCTGCCCCGCCCTGTTCCTTAATTAGTTTGTGTATAAATACCCCTCTGTTTGTTCCCTTGTCACGGAGTCTTTATGCTATGTTGTCTAGTGCTAGTTTCCTCTAGCCCACGTTTCTTGCCTTTGCATTTTTGATATTTTTGCTTTCTTTGGACTTTGTACTTTTTGATCTTCTGAGCATTCAGCATTTTTGCCTTTCCTTTTGTTTTTGGACTTTGCACCTTTGGATATTTTTATTTTTGTTATCTTCTGAGCTTTTGGATTTTCTTTTTGTTTTTTTCCATCGGATTGTAAATATTGTATATAGTGTAAATAAACTGTTTTTTGATACTCTACTTTCGCCTCATGCCTCTGCACTTGAGTCATCCCCCTGGTGGCCTAGTGAGGGTTTGCTGGATTATCACACCAGCGATCTGGGTTCGAATCCCAGCAAACCCTAACAGAAAGACTCCGTCATGACCGACTCAGCAGAGGCTTCTTCAACTGTCTACCCAGCTAACCTTCAGGGAATTATGGCCGCTTTAACACGCTTTGGAGCTACCATGGACACTCATGGACGAACTCTTGCAAGCCAATGTGAGACCCTTACTTGCCACGAGGTACTGCTTCAGCAGATTGAGAAAACCCTGGCACAGCTGACTTCTCTACCCCCACCTCCTCTGCCTGATTCTGCTCCTGCTCCATCATCCGCTCCCGCTCCAGTGCCTCCGGCCATGCTGCCTCCTTCACCTCACGAACCCAGCCTTCCTGCACAACAGAGGTATGACGGCAAGCACAGTGAGTGCCGGGAGTTCCTTACCCAGTGCCAACTTACCTTTGAGCTCCAGCCTACCACCTACACTATGGCTCGCCACAAGATTGCCTTTGTGATAACCTTGTTAGCTGGTAAGGCGCGAGCCTGGGCCACAGCTGTCTGGCAGAGACAGGGACCTGAGTGCTCTGATTTCCAGTTGTTTACGGAGGAGATGCTTCGTGTCTTCGATCAAGCTGACATCAGTAAAGACGCAGCCAGAAAGCTCATGTCCATCCGGCAAGAAGGAAGCGTCGCGGACTATGCCATCGCATTCCGGACACTCGCAGCAGTCAGCGGATGGAACGAAACAGCCCTGGTTTCAGCCTTTCACCATGGTTTGTCTGACCCCATCAAAGACGGCCTGGCCTCTATCAGATGCCCAAGTGACCTCGAAACTCTGATCTCACATTCTACTCGTCTTGCCAACAGGATTAGAGAGCGCCGCCGAGTCCTGAGCTTCCCCGGCCTCACTGCCTCGACCTGGAGCCCGTCTACCTCCTCCAGTGACTGTCCAGAGCCCATGCAAGTTGGCCGTACTCGTCTCTCTGCAGCTGAGAGGGAGCGCAGAAGGAGGGACAAGTGCTGCATCTACTGTGGCAAGCCTGGCCATTTCCGAGCATCATGTCCCGAGCTCTCGGGAAAAGGACCGCCCCGTCCAGCTGAGAGAGGGTTGTGACGGGGCCTACCCTCTCTCCTGAACTCCCTGGCCAAGGAGTCTACATCCCGGTCTCCATCTCCTGGGGTGAGTCCATCCACTCTTGTCAGGCCTTGTTAGACTCCGGGGCGGCTGGAAACTTTATGGATGTCAACTTTGCCCAAAGTATCAATGTCCTGACTGCACCTCTTGAAGTCCCACTGTCTGTGTCTGCCCTGGATGGCCAAGCCTTAGGTGACGGAAGAGTCACCCAAGTAACTTCTCCAGTCTTCCTCCAGTTTCAAGGTCACAAGGAAGAAATATCCCTGCACCTTATTCCTTCACCAGAGTTCCCAGTTATTCTAGGTCTTCCTTGGCTTACCTGCCACAACCCTCATATAGACTGGGTCACTAGCCAGGTTGTGGAGTGGGGTCCTGCTTGCTATGCCTCTTGTCTGCTCTCTAGCTCTCCTGTGTCTCCTGCCGAGCCTCCTGATCTCACCGAGTTATCTCAAGTTCCCACAGAGTACTGGGATCTCAAGGAAGTTTTCAGCAAGAGCAGGGCCGCCGTTCTTCCTCCGCACCGTGCCTACGACTGTGCCATCGACTTGCTCCCTGGGACTACCCCTCCTCGTGGCAGACTGTTTTCCCTCTCTCAGCCAGAACGCAAGGCCATGGAGGAGTACATCAAGGACGCCTTGGCCTCTGGGTTCATTTGACCCTCCACCTCACCCGCTGGTGCCGGCTTCTTCTTTGTCGGCAAGAAGGATGGGGGGCTCCGGCTGTGTATTGATTACAGGGGTCTGAACAAGATCACTGTACGCAACCGCTATCCCCTTCCGCTGATGTCCACAGCGTTTGATCTGCTCCAAGGCGCCACTGTCTTCACCAAATTGGACTTACGGAATGCATACCACCTCATCCGTATCCAACAGGGAGACGAGTGGAAGACTGCCTTTAACATCCCGTCTGGGCACTACGAGTACCAGGTGATGCTCTTCGGACTCACCAATGCACCAGCTGTTTTTCAGGCCCTAATCAACAACGTCTTGAGGGACATGATTAACCAGTACATTTTTGTCTACCTCAACGACATCCTAATCTTCTCCAAGACCGTGCAGGAGCACCGCCACCATGTCCACCAGGTTCTCCAGAGGCTGCTACAGAACAATCTGTTCGCTAAGGCCCAGAAATGCGAATTTCATGTTCCCGAGGTCTCCTTTCTGGGTTTTATTGTACAGACGGGCCAACTCCAGATGGATCCAGCCAAGACCCTGGCCATCTGGGACTGGCCCACCCCCAAGTCTGTCAAAGAGGTTTGGCGGTTCTTAGGATTTGCTAACTTCTACCGCAAGTTTATCAGGAACTTCAGTTCTGTAGCAGCGCCCATATCGGACCTCACCAAAGGGACAGGTGGATTGTATGCCTGGTCTCCTCAGGAGGAAAAGGTGTTCAAAGACCTCAAGCACTGCTTCTGCATGGCACCCATTCTGGTCCTCCTGGACCCTTCGCAACCCTTCATCGTCGAGGTGGACGCCTCGGACAGTGGTGTCGGCACGGTCCTCTCTCAATGCTCGGAAGGAAGGTTGCACCCCTGCGCATACTTTTCCCACCACCTGAGTTCTGCGGAGTCCCGGTATGATGTGGGGGATCGAGAACTGCTAGCAGTTAAACTGGCCTTTGAGGAGTGGAGGCACTGGCTGGAGGGAGCGCAACATCCATTTTTGGTCTGGATGGACCACAAGAACCTGGAGTACCTCCAGCAAGCAAAGAGACTCAATCCACGACAGGCTAGGTGGGCCTTGTTTTTCAGTTGGTTTGACTTTACCCTATCATACCGCCCCGGCTCCAAAAACACCAAACCTGACGCGCTTTCCAGGCTGTTCGCTCCCACCAACAGGGAGAGTGAAGTTGGGCCTATTATCCCTGTGTTCCGGATCATGTCCCCTGTCCACTGGGGTATTGAGGAGGCCGTCTGACAAGCCCAACGCCAGGACCCCGGTCCTGGGACGGGGCCACCGGGCCTCTTGTACGTCCCACATCAAGCCCGGGCCAAGGTTCTCCAGTGGGGTCACTCGTCCCCTCTCACCGCCCACCCGGGAGCTCGAAGGACCCTGGACTTCCTGAGAAGATGGTGGCCAAGCATGGAGAAGGAAGTGAGGTCATTTGTCCTTTCCTGCGAGGTGTGCACCAGAAGCAAGAACCCACGACAGCATCCCCAGGGCCTCCTGCATCCTCTGACCATTCCCCGGCGTCCCTGGTCCCACGTGGCAGTCGACTTCATCACGGGTCTCCCTGAGTCTCAAGGTAACACTGTCATTTTGGTCATAGTGGACAGATTCTCCAAGGCCTGCCGCTTTATACCACTGTGCAAGCTCCCTTCTGCCCTTGAAACTGCTAAACTTATGTTCAATCACGTCTTCCGAGTCTTTGGTCTCCCACAGGATATCGTCTCTGACCGGGGGCCCCAGTTCTCCTCCCGAGTGTGGCACGGGTTTTGCAAGCTCATCGGAGCCACTGCCAGCCTCTCCTCTGGGTTCCACCCACAGTCCAATGGCCAGACGGAGAGGCTCAACCAGGACCTGGAAACCACCCTGCGAGGCCTGGCTATGGATAACCCGACTTCGTGGAGCACCTGGCTGGCATGGGCAGAGTATGCCACAACACCCTGCAGTCATCGGCTACCAAGCTGTCGCCATTCCAGTGCCAATTCGGGTTCCAGCCACCTCTGTTCCCGGACCAGGAGGAGGACACGGGGGTGCCCTCGGTCAACCAATATGTGAGATGGTGTCGCAAGACCTGGAGCAAGGTCAGGAGGACCCTCATCCAGACCTCCAGAACCAACCAGACTCAGGCCAACCGCCATAGAAGACCTGCCCACGCTTTCCGCCCTGGGCAGCGGGTTTGGCTGTCCACCAAGGACCTTCCGCTGCGGGTGGAGAACCGCAAGCTTGCTCCTCGCTACATTGACCCCTTCAAGGTGGTGCGCAGGGTGAACCCTGTCGCTTACTGGCTCCCCCCGCATCTTCCAGGGTCAGACTGTGTTCACTGTTCATCGCCTGCTTGACTCCCGCCGGGTCCACGGTGGGCTTCAATATCTGGTAGACTGGGAGGGCTATGGCCCTGAGGAACACTGTTGGGTCCCCGCCCGGGACATTTTAGATAAAGGACTTTGTCGGGACTTCCATTCGGCCCATCCGGTTCGCCCTGGGAACGTCAGGAGACGCTCCTGGGGGGGGTCCTGTTAGGACTGGGATTGTTTTGGCCTCTAGAGGCCGCTGTTATGTTTAGCTTGTCATGTTTGTTTTGGCCTCTAGAGGCCGCCACTGTGTTTTGTGTGTCTTGATTGCCTGTTTCCTGCCCCGCCCTGTTCCTTAATTAGTTTGTGTATAAATACCCCTCTGTTTGTTCCCTTGTCACGTAGTCTTTATGCTATGTTGTCTAGTGCTAGTTTCCTCTGTCCCACGTTTCTTGCCTTTGCATTTTTTATATTTTTGCTTTCTTTGGACTTTGTACTTTTTGATCTTCTGAGCGTTCAGCATTTTTGCCTTTCCTTTTGTTTTTGGACTTTGCACCTTTGGATATTTTTATTTTTGTTATCTTCTGAGCTTTTGGATTTTCTTTTTGTTTTTTTCCATCAGATTATAAATATTGTATATAGTGTAAATAAACTGTTTTTTGATACTCTACTTTTGCCTCACGCCTCTGCACTTGAGTCATCCCCCTGGTGGCCTAGTGGGGGTTTGCTGGATTATCACACCAGCAATCCGGGTTTGAATCCCAGCAAAACCCTAACAGGTCAAGTGAGGCACAAATAGGAGATCCAAGACAATGACAATACTCAAAGTCCAAAAACACAAACAGGTTTAAAACCAGCAAAGACAAAATACAAAAAAATACAAAATACAAGTCTTGGTAATGTCAGACACAAGGTATAGAGCATATACTTCACCAAAGTCTGTGTGTTACTGAGAGTCCTATTATACACATGCTGTGATTTGCATTCTGATCAGGAACATGTGCATGGTAATTGGCACCATTAGGACTATATGCATGTTGTAGTCTGCGGCACATGCTGCACGTTCCGAGTGCCAATGCGCATGGACATAAAACCTTGTTGATGTCAACAGAGAATTGCCAGACTGCTTTGAGCTGACAAAGGCCACAGTAACTCAGATAACCACCCTGTACAATTGTGGTGAGCAGAAAAGCATCTCAGAATGCACAAGACATTGAACCCTGAGGCAGAAGGGTGACAACAGCAGAGACCACTTTAAGTTCTACTTCTGTCAGCCAGAAAGCTGAGGCTGTAGTGGGCACAGGTTCACCAAAACTGGACAGTTGAAGACTGGAAAAATGTAGCCTGCTTTGATGAATCTTGATTTCTTCTGAGGCACATAGATGATGGGATCAGAATTTCGTGCCAATAGTATGAATCCATTGACCCAACCTCCCCGTGTCAACAGTCCAGGCTGGTGGAGGTGGTGTAATGGTGTGAGGAATGCTTTCTCAGCACAATTTGGGCCCGTTAATACCAATCAATCATTGCTTACATGCCACAGTCTATATGAGTATTGTTGCCAACAATGTGCATAACCATAATTTACCATCTTTTAATGGCTACTTCCAGGAGGATATTGTACACACACACACACACACATACATATATATATATATATATAGTGTCACAAAACAAAAGTAGTCTCAAACTGGTTTCATGAACAGGACAATGAGTTCAATGTTCTTCAGTTACATTCCCAGTCACTGGCTCTGAATCCAATAGAACACCTTTGCGATGCAGTAGAAAGGTATCCAACATCTTTTTTCCAACACAAAGAATTGAGAGCAGTTTTGAGAGCAAAGGGAGGCCCTACACAATAGTGTTCTTAAAAAATTGGTATATGATTCTGTGGACATGATTTTGCTTTTTAATCAGCAAATTGTCAAACCGAATTGCAATTGATACCCACTGTCCATAAATTCAATCTTTTAAAACAGTGAGGAATCAAATGTTTCTCAGTTCAGATCATGAAATACAAAAGCTTAACATGTGTAATGGTTGTGACTTGCACTTTGTACTGACTTTTGTGTAATGAACATGCATAATGGTTGTGACTTTGCACTGCCTTTAACATCCCCGGTGTATTTAGAAGTCCCAAATACTAAATAGTTCAAGATGTTGTATCCCAAATCCAGTAGCTGGTTTGCTGAACACTTCAAGTGGAATAAATATATTTGTGGATTAAGAAGTTGTTTTTTTTTTTGTCACATGTAAACAAGTACAGCGAAAGTCCTCCCCTGCATTTAATCCTTCTGAAGTGGTGAACACATGCATGCATGTGCGTGCGTGCAGTGTCCAGAATAAATACATTTGTGGGTAAATAATATGCATCTGTGATGCCTGCATGTTTCAGCTTTTTGATGTAACGCCATCTGCTGGTATAAAATTTTAATCACTTCAAAGCAATTGCACTGACTGAAGTCTTCTCAATTTTCATTATTAACCGTCATGGCTGTTTCTTTGTTTGCCCAGCAATATGGCGGATGCTGCATGAAAAACAAAAATCTGTGATATCCGTGAAAGTCCTCTATAGCTAATGGTTTACTGTGACACAGACATTCCTTAAAGATCTCTTTAAACCTATACCAATTTTAAGACATGTTTTAGCATTAAATATGTGCCTTCAGGGATTTTTTTTTAAAAAGTACTTAGAATAGTACATTTATCTGGCTTTGAAAAGCAAAAGTCTTTTTGAAGAGGGCTTCTTAGGCCTTGTCTCCTTTGCTGAGGGTTGTTTACAGAAACACCATGGAAAAAGGACAAGAAATAAGAAGAAAACAAAAACCCACAACAAGACATCACTTCTAATGTGCCTTTTGAAATCACTAATTATCATAAATAAAGACCCACTTAAAAGAAGCATTTCTTCAACATTTCTTTGAGCTTCATTTCTTTAAATCCCACATTTATCTCTAACATCTCTTAAATGTATAGTTCTGTCTGACCTTGTGAAGATTTTATTTTACCACACGAAATACTTCAATTTCTTATTGATTCAGCTGTTTAATTTTTCTTTATTGAAGGATGCATTTGTGAAATGTCCCCTGACTAGGCACTCCTGAGCAGAGTTACACTTCTTTATTGAGCGTTTGTAAAGACAGTTTATCAGTGTGGGGGCGATGTGAGAGCCCTATACATTACCACAGGCTGAAAGATGTCCTCCGGCAATACTGAACCTTTAGATGACGGTCTAAGTTATTGCAGCCCACCACTGTAGTCAATTTTACAGTGAAGTTAAACTCCTGGGAAGGATGTACTGTTTATTTAAGCAACTGTGATCTGACCTTTAAAGCATCCTCAGCCCAAGATGTCAGTCCCATGATATCATCTGTAGCACTGAGACAATTTTATACACATGGATGGGCACAATCACACAAGCACACAAAAACAAACAGTCTCATCCCAATTAATGAATATTGTTGGTTCCTTACTTTTGATCCAAATGTCTTTTAATTGCATTTGTGGCTGGCTGTCATTCACCATGGACAATCATTTTGGTAATTGGGCCCATGTTGTGAATTTATGCCAACTCTCAAATGAATATAACAGGGCAAGTTTTCACATGCAAAACAAAGTTCTGTTCTCATGAGGGGCATTGGTGTTGCAGAAAATTGCATCATATAAAATAGGATTTGGTTCAAAAATACTGAGCCTATTCTTAACTCTGCGGAACATCAACATGACGTGTTTCAGATCAACACAGTGTGGGGTCATTAGAAAGTGCTATACCATAGTGACATAGTATCAACTTTTAAAACATGCATTGTTTATTTGCCTGGCTATGTTGTGGTCCAAAATGACCATATTTCCTAGTATACAGTGGTGCTTGAAAGTTTGTGAACCCTTGAATTTTCTATATTTCTGCATAAATATGACCTAAAACATCAGATTTTCACACAACTCCTAAAAGTAGATAAAGAGAACCCAGTTAAACAAATGAGACAAATATTATACTTGGTCATTGATTTATTGAGGAAATTGATCCAATATTACATATCTGTGAGTGGCAAAAGTATGTGAACCTCTAGGATTAGCAGTTAATTTGAAGGTGAAATTAGTGTCAGGTGTTTTCAATCAATGGGATGACAATCAGGTGAGAGTGAGCTCTGTTTTATTTAAATAACAGGGATATATCAAAGTCTGATCTTCACAACATATGTTTGTGGAAGTGTATCATGGCACAAACAAAGGAGATTTCTGATGACCTCAGAAAAAGCATTGTTGATGCTCATCAGGCTGGAAAAGGTTACAAAACCATTCCTAAAGAGTTTGGACTTCACCAATCCACAATCAGATTGTGTACAAATGGAGCAAATTCAAGACCATTGTTACCCTCCCCAAGAGCGGTCGACCAACAAAGATCACTCCAAGAGCAAGGCGTGTAATAGTTGGCGAGGTCTCAAAGGACCTCAGGGTAACTTCCAAGCAACTGAAGGGCTCTCTCACATTGGCTAATGTTCATGAGTCCGCCATGAGGAGAACACTGAACAACAATGGTGTGCATGGCAGGGTTGCAAGGAGAAAGCCACTGCTCTCAAAAAGAACGTTGCTGCTCATGTGCAGTTTGCTAAAGATCACGTGGACAAGCCAGAAGGCTAGTGGGAAAATGTTTTGTGGACGGATGAGACCAAAATAGATCTTTTTGGTTTAAATGAGAAGCGTTATGTTTGGAGAAAGGAAAACCTTATCCCATTTGTGAGACATGGTGGTGGTAGTATCATGGTTTGGGCCTGTTTTGCTGCATCTGGGCCAGGACGGCTTGCTATCATTGATGGAACAATGAATTCTGAATTATACCAGCAAATTATAAAGGAAAATGTCAGGACATCTGTCTATGAACTGAATCTCAAGAGAAGGTGGGTCATGCAGCAAGACAATGACCCGAAGCACAAGTTGTTTTATCAAAGAATGGTTAAAGAAGAATAAAGTTTAATGTTTTGGAATGGTTAAGTCAAAGTCCTGACCTTATTCCAATCGAAATGTTGTGGACGGACCTGAAATGAGCAGTTAATGTGAGGAAACCCATCAACATCCCAGAGTTGAAGCTGTTCTGTATGGAGGAATGGGCTAAAATTCCTCCAAGTCGGTGTGCAGGACTGATCAACAGTTACCAGAAACGTTTAGTTGCAGTAATTGCTGCACAAGGGGGTCACATCAGATACTGAAAGCAAAGGTTCTTATACTTTTGCTACTCACTGATATGTAATATTGGATAATTTTCCTCAATAAATAAATGACCAAGTACAATATTTGTGAAGGCAGCCATAAAAAGTAATGGCTACCCTTTATGTTCCTCAAGTATTGCATGATTTTGCATAATTAAAGTTATAATTTTTTGTTTTTACATATTAAAATATTGCACATATTTGTATGATATTAATTATGACTGTATTAAAAATGTAATGTACTTTATTTAAAAGAGAAACATTGTAAAGATGAACATTGTAATGGTTTGGGTGGACTCAACCTCCCATGATGCATTTATGTATGTCACTTCCTGTGAAATGTTTTGTTGGTGCCTAATGAATGAAGGAGCTCTTAGGTGAGCACAAAGAAAGGCTACTTGTTTGATGTGCTGGAAGTTCTCCAGTGTCTTGTGGTTAAGTATTGCAAGTTTGATGTCCTCTCATGCTCACAAGTCAAGTTTGATATCATCTTTTATGCTTAACAATAACTTGTAACCCTCTTAGTCTACAAGATGGCAAAAGTGGTATGTTGCCTTTTGTTTGTTTGTTTGTTTGTTATTTTAGTAAGATTTAAGCTCATGTTTGTGTTTATGAATGTATGGTTGACTGTGTTATGTTTGTCCTGTTTGTAGTTCTATGGTGTTTGTACAATAAAGAAAAACATCAGTATTAAGAACCTGGGCCTTGGATTGTGACTAAGGGCGGTATAGTAGAACACTTCGGTGAAGTCCAGGACCAGAAGTGGCCAACCCTGCATGCGAAGTGGCAAGCCTGTGGCAAGTTTGGGAAGAAGTGATCTCCACAAATGGGATGGATCTTGTTAATGGACTGAAGCAACAAGCAGATAAGTAAGGCTAAGCAAATAAGCAAGCACTTAAGGTTGGTGTCTTGAAAGTTGCGCGGCATATGTGAATCGCTATCAGAACTTTAACTGTTTTCTGCCCCTGTACTGGTAAGGACTATGGATATTCTGATGCTTGTATTCTAAAGGATTATGAACATTCCCTTTCATTATACTACTTCAAGAGTGACAGAATATTATTAAAATTGCACAAGTTTAAATTAGTTTGTATTTATTTATATTTTGAATTCATTATATTATTAAGATTGCATAAGTTTATTTGTGGTTTGCATTAATTCATGTTTAAATGTGACTGAATGAATGTACTGTTGTTTTGCACATGACCCCTATTGAATTCCTAAGTGTGTTTCTATTGAATTACCTATCGTGCCTATAGTTAAGGTTGTTCTTGGTGTTGCATTTTAGCTTATTTTAATAATTTGTGTTTGTGTGTTCTAATTTTGATGCTTTATTTATACACTCTCATCAGTCCTAACTTGTTTAAAATTGAGGTAAAATCTTAAAATACATATTGTAACTTACTTTGGTGCTACATACTAATGCAATATTTACATTATTTAATTGAAAATTAGTTTAATTTCATGCACAATTATTTATAATATACAGAAGGTTAAACTGTCACACTCTAGTAAAAACACATTACACAATTAAAAGTAGACCTTCCTGGCCAAGAAGATTCGAAGAAAGTACTAATGGATGATGAAGATGCTGTACATATTCAGCAGCTTTTAGAAACTCAAGAGTCACATAAAGAGGCACAGGTTGGTGATTCTGTTCCACCAGACATTTGAAGAAGTCAACACACCCGCATGCTTACAGAAAAGGGAAAGCAGTTGCAAGACAGCAAATTGAATTAATTAAAAAGGGCCTTTGAATGTATGTACAAAAGGTGGAAATACCACATTAATGGATTGAAAAGCTCAATGAAACATCAAGAAGATTCAGAATTTGTTACTGAAATCATCACTGCTGTCAATGCCCATCAAGCTGATCTAAATGCCATTTATGACCGAATCAGAGCCATTTCAGTTCCTGATCTTGAAATTAGGAGGAAGAATGACTCATGTTATGCCATCACTAAGACTGCAAGGGAAAAGGCTCAGTGTTTTATCACTGCTGCTGGTGATCCAGATGATATATCCTGGCCTGAGGCTGACTCAGTGTTCGATCTTAGAGTCTAGCGTCGTCTTCATGCAAGCCTTTCCAGCTTCCAAACTTTCCAGCCAGGCCTCTCTTTAGTCAATGCGGGAAAGACAACAAGCTGCAGCTGAAGTGGCAGTAACTCAAGAAGTGCTTAAAATCATGAAATTCCAACATGAATGTGAAGAGGAGATCCGAAAACTGGAAGCAGAAGAGAAGAGGGTGGCTGCTGAGCGAGAGGCATGAGAAAGAGCAATGGAGGCAGAAAGGGCAAGGCAATCAGCTCTGTAGCAGAAAGTGCTGCAAGGAAAGAGAAATTGGAGGAAAAGAAAAAGGAGGTGGAACATTTAGAGGAGTTGAAAAGGCACAATGCTGCACAGGCCAGACTTCAAGTGTATGCTGAGGAAGACCAACGAGACCATCCTATCTCAGCCCCTCAAGTCAGAATAGGCAGTCACGTCACTATAGGCACCAAGTCTGACCCTGTTGCCTATCCATTTGTCTCTGTGCAAGATAAAGTTCAATCAAGTATATCACCTACACTGCCACCTCCCACAGCACCCCTACAAGGCCACAGTACTGGCATTGATGCTGCAGTACCTCTGGCCAACAGTCAAGCTATTGATGATGTAATGATGCTCGCAGAGGCTATAACAGCAAACAGAGTTCCAATTCCAGAGCCTGCTGTCTTTTTTGGAGATCCACTGCAGTTCACAGACTGGAAAATGTCCTTCCATGCATTAATTGATCGCAAGAACTTGCCAGCTCAAGAAAAATTGTTCTTCTTAAGGAAGTATGTAGGAGGCATGGCCAAGTGAGCTATTGAGGGATATTCCCTAGTTGGAAAGGAGGCTGTCTATTGTGCTGTGTGGAGCATTCTTGATGACCGCTTTGGAAATCCCTTTATAGTTGGCAAGGCATATAGAGACAAGATACAGTCATGGCACAAAGTTTCCTCTAAAGATAAAAGATCTCAGTGAGTTTGCTGACTTCTTAACCAGCATCACAACTGCCATGCCTTATGTTCAAGGCTTGCAAATACTAAATGATTGCATTGAAATTCAGAAAATTGTAGCTAAGTTGCCTGACTGGTTGAGTTCCCGTTGGAACAGAACAGCTATAGTTTTTCAAGATGAATACAAAGCCTTTCCTGACTTCAAAGTGTGTGAGTTTCTCAACAAGGAGGCAAGAATCGCCTGTAACCCCATTACATCACTCCAAGCATTGAAGGCCTCAGAGCAAGAGCACTCTAGGCAGAGTGATTCAGATCACAAGCTTCACAAAAATCGTCACTCAACTGCTAAAATCTTCACTACAAGTTCAAGTGAGAAGACCAACCCTGTGTGTATGTTTTGCAAGAGGCTTAGACATTCTCTGCACAAATGTAGGAAGTTCATGGAAAAGCCAGTTGAAGAGCGAGTGAAGTTTGTTCAATCTGAAAAGTTATGCTTTGGGTGTCTTAAGATTGGACATAGTTCTAAGTGTTGTGTCTTTAGGAGTGTTTGTGACAAATGTGAGAAACGCCATCCAACCTGCTTGCATCAAGACCAGGAGAGAAATTCAAGACTTCAAGTGCGTCAAACACAGTCTGCTGTCAGTCAAGGATCTGCAGAAAGTAAACGTGAGCAACCGAATGACCATCTAGAGGTGCAGCTGGCAACTTCCAACAGAGTCATTCAACAGGATAGAAACACACATCAATTCTTCCTGTGTACGTGTCAACAGCAGCTAATCCTGAAGAAGAGATTTTGGTGTACACCTTGCTTGATACTCAGAGCGACACTACCTTTATTCTGAAGGATATAGCTGATCTGTTGTATGTCAAGAAAGATCCTGTGAGGTTCAAGATCTCTACAGTTACATCAAGGACAATGGTGGTGTCAAGCAATAAGTTGTATGGACTGCAAGTAAGAGGTTTGAGGTCTGATGAAAGTCAACCTTCCAGTAACATACACAAAGTATATACCTGCTAATAAGTCTGACATACCCACCTGTAAGACTGCAAAGTGTTGGTCTCATTTAGAACATCTAGCTGATGAGATGTCACCCGAACTTGATTGTGAAGTGGGATTGTTGATCGGCTACAACTGCCCTGAAGTCCTGCTTCTGAGAGGTGTGGTCAGTGGCAAGGAAGGTCAACCATTCGCCCAGAAATCTGTTTTGGGGTGGAGCATTATTGGCTACAGCAATCTTGACAATGAGTTTGCAGATGAAATTGGAATCAGCCACCGAATTATATCAAGGGAAGTCTTTTCAGCTACTCAATCACTTCAGCCACTGAAATCTGAAGTTCACTTTGTGTATTGAACTAAAGTGAAGGAAATGCTTACTCCAGCAGATATCCTGAAGATCTTTGAGGACGAAGAAGTCTCAGGAAGACCTTCGGGTTTTAGCCAAACTGAAACAAGGCATCAAGCAAAAGGATGATAGCCATTTTGAGATGCCACTGCCCTTTAAAGAGGACAGGCCAGCTCTGCCAAACAACATAGCATGTGCTGAACATCACCTCCAGTGCTTAAAGAGATGCCTCAAGAAGGATGAACAGTACTGTAAGGACTATAAGGCCTTCCTGATGGACATCATTACTCGTGGCGATGCGGAAAAGGTTCCTGATGGAGAGATTGACAGTCAGCCTGTCTGGTACATTCCTCACCATGGTGTTTATCACCCTCAGAAGCCTGGCAAGATCCGGGTGGTGTTTGACTGCTCTGCAAGGTTCAAGGGCACATGCCTAAATGACCATCTATTGACTGGACCAGACCTTACAAACACCCTCATAGGAGTCCTATGTCATTTTTGCAAGGGTCAAGTAGCCATCATGTGCGATGTGGAATGTATGTTTCATCAGTTCCATGTTGTCCGAGAAGATCAGGACTACCTCCGGTTCTTGTGGTAGGAAGGTGGCGAGCTAGAAGCACGGCCATCAGTATTCCGCATGCGAGTTCATATCTTTTGGAGCTGCCTCCTCACCTGGATGTGCTAACTTTGGGTTCAAATATCTTGCTGCTCAAGGTGATGGTTATTTCAGTCAAACCGCAGCAAGATTTATTCAATGCAACTTTTATGTCGACGATGGGTTGACAAGTGTAGATACTGACGCAGAGGCTGTTCAGCTTGTGAGAAGTCAGAGACTTCTGCAAGTTTGGTAATCTTCACCTGCACAAGTTCGTCTCCAACAGCAAGCAGGTCATCGCCTCTCCGTCAAGAGAAGAGTACCTGGAAAGTGCTGCTGATTTGGATCTTGACTTAAGACAGACCAAGGTAGAATGAGCACTTGGAGTACAGTGGTGTGTGGCATCCGACACATTCCAGTTTAGAGTAACTGTGAAGGAAAATCCATTCACCAGAAGAGGTGTTCTTTCCACAGTGGCCTCAATATTTGATCCGCTAGGGTTTGTGGCACCCTTCATTCTGGTTGGCAAAAAGATCTTACAGATCATGTGTAGAGACAAGGTAGACTGGGATGAGCTGCTTCCAGAAGATCTGAAGCCGCATTGGGAAGTCTGGCTCTGAGACCTTTTAGACTTGTCCACAGTTAAAATACCATGGTGCTATGTGCCACTAGCATGTAAAGATGTACTGTGTTATGAATTGCACAATTTTTCTGATGCCAGTGTATTCGGCTATGGAGTTTGCTCTTACCTGAGGACGGTGACTGTGAATGGGGAGGTATATTGTGCATTTGTCATGGGTAAAGCAAGAGTGGCCCCAACGAAGGTGACGACCATCCCTAGATTGGAGCTCTCTGCAGCTGTAGTTGCAACCAGAATAGGTGATCTGTTAAGAAGAGAACTGTAGTTGGATCGACTTAGTCAATTCTATTGGACAGATTCCAAGGTTGTTCTGGGCTACATTAACAATGAGGCAAGACGCTTTCAAGTCTTTGTAGCTAATAGGATCTGGCAGATCAAATCCATCACAGAACCTTGTCAGTGGAGGTATGTGGCCACAGAACATAACCCTGCTGACCATGCATCCTGTGGGCTCACAGCTAAGGAACTTGTGGAATCTAACTGGTTCACTGGGCCAAGTTTCCTGTGGCAAAGAGAACTCCCCAAAGATGAGGTCAAGATGGAGTTAAGTGATGGTGATCCAGAGCTCATGAGGGCTCAAGTCGTTACAACTAAGGTAGCGGAGCAGACACCTCTCGTGAACAGTCTGCAGAAGTTTTCAGACTGGGGAAGAATGGTGAAGGCTATAGCAAGACACAAGCGTTGGGCAAGAAATGTGAAGGGTCTGAAAGAAAGATCAGGGTCTACAACACTGTATGAAAGAAAGGATGCTGAACTATTCATAATCAGATTAGTCCAAGAAGATGTTTTCAGTGCAGAACTTAAGGCTCTTAAGGAAAGGGGTAAAATCAAACCAGCCCTCCAGACTGTACAAGCTATGCCCATTTGTAGATGAGCATAATATCCTGAGGGTGGGAGGAAGATTGACCAAAGCAGCACTTCATTCACACATCAAGCACCCTGCTATTCTGCCAAAGGGCCATCATGTGTCCTGACTCCTCATAAAACATTTTCATGAGCGAATTTGCCATCAAGGTCGCTGCATGACAATGAATGAGATCCGATCCAAGGGCATTTGGATTCTGGGATGTAGCAGTGAGGTGTCCTCCATCTACAAATGCGTAAAATGCAGGAAGTATTGTAAATCCATTCAAGAACAAGTTATGGCTGATTTACCACCTGAGAGGTTAGAGCCCACTCCTCCATTTACATACAGTGGCATGGACTGTTTTGGACCATTCTATGTGAAGGAAGGGAGAAGAGAGTTGAAGAGAGACAGCCTTCTGTTCACTTATGTGTTCAAGAGCAGTTCATATTGAAGTGCTTGACGATCTCGGTTCTGATGCGTTCCTGAATGCACTGCACTGCTTCATTTCCATTCGTGGCAGCGTAAGTCAGCTTCATAGCGATCAAGGAACTAACTTTGTTGGTGCAGAGAGAGTTCATGGAACTCATGAAAGGAATTACTCAAGAGTGCATGAAAGATCTGGGCTGTCGTTTCATTTTCAATCCACCTTCTTCTAGTCACATGGGCAGAGTCTGGGAGCCACAGATCCGAACAGTGCGGAATGTCTTGACTGCCATCTTGGATCAGTCTGCCAGGACCTTGGACAGCTCCTCTTTGAGAACCTTCATGTATGAAGCTATGGCAATAGTGAATAGTCGACCCCTGACCTTTGAATACCTGAATGATCCATTAGCACCAGAGCCATTAACACCTAATCATATTTTAACAATGAAGTCAGACATTATTGCCTCTCCACCTGGACAGTTCTCTAGAGAAGACCTATATCTGAAAAGATGGAAGAGTGTCCAATTTTTAGCCAATGAGTTCTGGGCCAGATGGAGGAAGGAGTATGTGTTGAGTCTCCAGCAAAGTAGTAAATGGAGTCAGAATCGTCGAGACGTAAAGATCAATGATGTGGTCTTACTTCAAGATGACCTGACACCATGAAATCTTTGGAAGCTTGCCAAGATTGTTGAGGTCTTCCCGGGATCTGATGGGCGGGTAAGGAAGGTTAAACTTCTAGTTAGTGATGCCACACTAGATAGTAAAGGTGCACGCATCACTAAACCAGTGTATTTAGAAAGACCAATACACAAAACAGTGTCTGAGTCTGAATAGGGGTGTGTGTGTGTGTGTGTGTGTGAATTTGCTTATTGGGTTTTAAAATCACACTTGTGTGATAGTGGGAGTGTGAAGGCAGCCATAGAAAGTAATGGCTACCCTTTATGTTCCTCAAGTATTGCATGATTTTGCATAATTAGTTATAATTTTGTTTTTACATATTAAAATATTGTACATTTGTATGATATTAATTATGACTGTATTAAAAATGTAATGTACTTTTATTTAAAAGAGAAACATTGTAAAGAAGAACATTGTAATGGTTTGGGTGGACTCAATCTCCCATGATGCATTTATGTATGTCACTTCCTGTGAAATGTTTTGTTGGTGCCTAATGAATGAAGGAGCTCTTAGGTGAACACAAAGAAAGGCTACTTGTTTGATGTGCTGGAAGTTCTCTAGTGTCTTGTGGTTAAGTATTGCAAGTTTGATGTCCTCTCATGCTCACAAGTCAAGTTTGATATCTTTTATGCTTAACAATAACTTGTAACCCTCTTAGTCTACAAGATGGCAAAAGTGGTATGTTTCCTTTTGTTTATTTTAATAAGATTTAACCTCATGTTTGTTTATGAATGTATGGTTGACTGTGTTATGTTTGTACAATAAAGAAAAACATCAGTATTAAGAACCTGGGCCTTGGATTGTGACCAAGGGCGGTACAATATTTTTGTCTCATTTGTTTAACTGGGTTCTCTTTATCTACTTTTAGGACATGTGTGAAAATCTGATGTTTTAGGTCATATTTATGCAGAAATATAGAAAATTCTAAAGGGTTCACAAACTTCCAAGCACCACCGTAGAATATCTCATCACTATTGTATTTGGCAGGTTTCTGACTGGTAAGCTGATTAGACACTAATGTCACCACTGACACTGCAGCACTCCTCCCCCCCCCAAGTTGTGCCCCTGTCTGTTCTTCCTACAACTATCTTAAATTTGGTTTTGGTCAGTTGGTAAAAACTTAAAGCTTTATTATACAGTGGGGCAAAAAAGTATTTAGTCAGTGACCAATTGTGCAAGTTCTCCCACTTAAAAAGATGAGAGAGGCCTGTGATTTTCATCATAGGTATACCTCAACTATGAGAGACAAAATGAGAAAAAATAATCCAGAAAATCACATTGTCTGTCTGATTTTTAAAGAATTTATTTGCAAATTATGGTGGAAAATAAGTATTTGGTCAATAACAAAAGTTCATCTCAATACTTTATATACCCTTTGTTGGCAATGACAGAGGTCAAACGTTTTCTGTAAGTCTTCACAAGGTTTTCACACACTGTTGCTGGTATTTTGGCCCATTCCTCCATGCAGATCTCCTCTAGAGCAGTGATGTTTTGGGGCTGTCGCTGGGCAACACAGACTTTCAACTCCCAAGATTTTCTATGGGGTTGAGATCTGGAGACTGGCTAGGCCACTCCAGGACCTTGAAATGCTTCTTACGAAGCCACTCCTTCGTTGCCCAGGCGCTGTGTTTGGGATCACTGTCATGCTGAAAGACCCAGCCACGTTTCATCTTCAATGCCCTTGCTGATGGAAGGTTTTCACTTAAAATCTCATGATACATGGCCCCATTCATTCTTTCCTTTACACGGATCAGTTGTCCTGGTCCCTTTGCAGAAAAACAGCCCCAAAGCATGATGTTTCCACCCCCATGCTTCATAGTAGGTATGGTGTTCTTTGGATGCAACTCAGCATTCTTTCTCCTCCAAAAACGACAAGTTGAGTTTTTACCAAAAAGCTCTATTTTGGTTTCATCTGACCATATGACATTTTCCCAATCCTCTTCTGGATCATCCAAATGCTCTCTAGTAAACTTCAGATGAACCTGGACATGTACTGGCTTAAGCAGGGGGACATGTCTGGCACTGCAGGATTTGAGTCCCTGGCGGCGTAGTGTGTTACTGATGGTAGCCTTTGTTACTTTGGTCCCAGCTCTCTGCAGGTCATTCATTAGGTCCCCCCGTGTGGTTCTGGGATTTTTGCTCACTGTTCTTGTGATCATTTTGACCCCATGGGGTGAGATCTTGCGTGGAGCCCCAGATTGAGGGAGATTGTCAGTGGTCTTGTATGTCTTCTAATAATTGCTCCCACAGTTGATTTCTTCACACCAAGCTGCTTACCTATTGCAGATTCAGTCTTCCCAGCCTGTTGCAGGTCTACAATTTTGTTTCTGGTGTCCTTTGACAGCTCTTTGGTCTTGGCCATAGTGGAGTTTGGAGTGTGACTGTTTGTTTGAGGTTGTGGACAGGTGTCTTTTATACTGATGAGTTCAAACAGGTGCCATTAATACAGGTAATGAGTGGAGGACAGAGGAGCCTCTTAAAGAAGTTACAGGTCTGTGAGAGCCAGAAATCTTGCTTGTTTGTAGGTGACCAAATACTTATTTTACCGAGGAATTTACCAATTAATTCATTAAAAATCCTACAATGTGATTTTCCTGGATTCTTTACCCCCATTCTGTCTCTCATAGTTGAAGTATATGATGATCTATGATGAAAATTACAGGCCTCTCTCATCTTTTTAAGTGGGAGAGCTTGCACAATTGGTGGCTGACTAAATACTTTTTTGCCCCACTGTATAACTTTATTTGTATCTTATATATTTTGAAAAATGCATTTAGTATGCAGTTATATTGAGTAAAGCAATAATTGGACCACAAAGTAGGATTGTATATGTACTTTTTCAGTAGCAAGTTCAAGAAAGGCTTTTCACATCAATTTGGTGGCATGCAAATAACATTTTATGACATGTTTATAGGTCTCAAAGTAACGTCTGGTACATGGTACAGGTATGCAAAACCTTTTTATTTTTAAATAAATTTTCAAGTGGATAGTATCTCCATCCTTGACTCTTGTGGGCTGCATAAATGTGAATAAAAATATATATTTGGGACTTAAAATCGACTGCAAATTTGGCATCTGAGCTGCCCCACTGAGCTAGCCGGCCCTGGATGCATGACGTCACAGCAGTAACCGGTTTTAAGGCCAAGGCCTTTTACAGCTATAGACCAAAGTCATATAAATAAATTAATGGTGAAAGTAAGAAATGCTGTTACCACCTTGCTCAAATAAGACTGATTTGACTTCATTGATTGTGGGTTGACTCTCATTAAAACAGAAGAGGTGTTATAACTTATGCAAAATACATGTACATGCATGCATTTTCACTGATGAAACATAAAAGGCTAATTAAATAATCAGATTAACTGAATCTCATTCTGAAGCAAATTAATCTTATACTGGTAACTTTTGAATACATGTAACTTGTATTGTGTTTATCTAAATGCAGGTGAACGAGTTTATATAACTGATGTATGTGCAGTCATGTATATGTGTTTGTGTGTGTGTGTACATGACTGTACACATTTATATGGTTTTAGCTATTTATTGGTCTATTGTGATTTTGTGATGTTTTTTTTTTTTTTTATAAACTTGTATTGTTAAGCATTTTATGTTTCTTGTTTGGGGACTACGGATGGAATTTAGCATTTTTGCTAATTCCAGTGTATTTACACTGCATATCTCATGTATGCAGTGTTCATTTAATACGCATTGTCCTGTCTAAATAAATAAATGAAATGAGTGTTGCTGTTTTTGTTGTTTTGTATGCAAATGAGAGTCGCTTCTTGAAGGCCGATTGTTTTGAAACAATCTGACTTTCAGTTGTTCGTTCAGTTCTCCATTCATTCACTACTTCCACATAAGGGTGAGATGGCAGCAATATCCAGTTTAGAAATAAGACTGCTGCTCTGCTCATTCACTTTTCTTCATACTGTGTATTCTGCCATTACTGCTGGGCTCAGGGCATTACTAAAACCCAGGACGGAACATTACTAGTTTTAGCAACAACTGCAGGGAGGTCACTGCCCAAGCGATATGTTCCGTCCCGAGTTTTAGCAACAACCCTCAGCTCACTCTGGGAGGACTGGTGCAACTGAACTCTCTTTATTTAAAAAAAAAAAACTTTCCTTTTCTTGTAGCTTTCTTTTTCTTTAATTATTGGTACTGCACCCTCTTTCAATATGAGCTTATAGCCAACACTCCTCAACAGATCAAGGTCTTGTACGAGTCTTCAGTAAAATGAGCAGAGGAGAGACCACGGCGTAGGTTCCCAATGTGCCCATGAACAACTCGCAAAACGTGTCCAAATCTTTTCAGTTTGAACATTCTTGGGCCATGAATGCAACGTAAATCCACCTTCTGTCATGTTACTCCACTGGCCAGCAACACATCTACATGGCATGGCGATAAATTAGCTCAAAATGGAGGATCGGGGTTGCAGTCAGCTGTGTTTTAGTATAGCGGAAATGGTGATGAGACCGATAGACTCCCTGTGGTGATGTTACGGACGTCAAGGTCATTCACCCAGACCGCTACCTATATAAATCTCTTTCATCGTAAAAATGACTATTAGATTTATTGTTAACGCTTAAAACTATTCCTGTGACATTTTTGAGGTCTCAAGACATTTATAAACGAAAGTGAGGCCAGGGCTCTGTGTATATGCTTTAAGATGATGTGGAATGCCAAAATGTGTGTATAATAGATCACTTTATTCATCCCAAAGGGAAATTCACCTACTACAGCAGCACAAAATGAGAATAAATATATAATAAAGAGCAGTGTAAGAGTGTCATGTGGTAATGCAGTCGGATGTCTCTCATCTCATTATCTGTAGCCGCTTTATCCTGTTCTACAGGGTCGCAGGCAAGCTGGAGCCTATCCCAGCTGACTACGGGCGAAAGGCGGGGTACACCCTGGACAAGTCACCAGGTCATCACAGGGCCAACACACAGACAACCATTCACATTCACACCTATGGTCAATTTCGAGTTGCCAGTTAACCTAACCTGCATGTCTTTGGACTGTGGGGGAAACCGGAGCACCCGGAGGAAACCCACGCGGACACGGGGAGAACATGCAAACTATGGGAAAAAGTCATATAACGATTTTTTTTTATATCAGTCGATATCGATATACATCACAGTATAAAACAGATCACTATTTTGTGAATTTTAAATGTTCCCTGTTACTCTTAAATGAGATTTGAAGATGTCAGAAGGTTAATTTTTAATTAAATATTTATTTTCTGTCAAAGTTGAACATGACATGTAACACTATACAACTGTTTCAGATAAATACAGAACAGGTATTTTAGATTAAAATTCTATATCTGACCGATCAACTCCAAATAAATAAAATTCTAAAACTTAAATCTTTCAAGTTTAACAGGAGAACACAAAACAGACAATTACATTTGTTGGTCAACTCCAAATAAATAACAAATTCTAAAACAAATCTTTCAAGTTTAACAGGAGAACATTGACAAAATAATGTCTGTTTTGTTTACCAGTATGTCAAATGTCTCAACTCTCTTTCTCTACACTCATTATACATCTGTGGGAGTGCGGTCTGGGAGAAATGTTTATGCCCAGGCAGTTTGTAACGAGGGTCCATAACTTTTAGCATCCACTTGAGCCACTTATTTTCCACTGTGCTTATTGGTAGCATGTCTTTTGCAATACAATAAGCTACTGCATTTGTAATATCATGGTGTCTCAGATTTTTTTGTCATATGACATGGCGCTGGATAAAGCAGACTCTATGGTCTTCTGTTGCTGCTGCACAGGCGTTGTTATTGGGGGAAGATTAGCACTTGTTCCAGGCTGTGTTTGTAAAAGTTTGCATTCTCCGTGCTCAAACGGGTGGTGCTGCTTCAGGTGATGAAAAAGATTAGTGGTATTCCCTGTCTTTGTCGGAACATGTGCTCAACATAATTTGCAGTGCACACTACTCTGTTTCGTGTCGGACTTAAAAAAAAAAAATACCTCCACACCACCAAACTTTTCGGGCCCTTCTTATCAACAATGTCATCCCTTACGCCTTGGGCTGTGTCTTCCATTGTTTCTTCTGAAGGAACTTATTTTCCTTTTTTATATGGCTGCAGCAAAACAAACAAACACGCCACGACTAGCTGCTGGCATGGCTCTATTCCAGCCACGTGATTGGTTCAGTGTGGCGCAACTCTCGTTGTCATTGGCTATTCGTATTGTCTGTCAAAAGATGGACGAATGTAATCTATCAAAGCATATCGACCATGTTTCATATCTCTATCGAGGAAAAGTTATTCCTCTATAGCTATCGTTATTGTTTTATCGCCCAGCCCTAGCAATGAGCACACACACACATATATATGCAGAGCAGTGGGCAGCTATACTACAGTGCCTGGGGAGCAGTTGGTGGTTCGGTCCATTGCTCAAGGGCACTTCAGCCCAAGGCCATCACATGTTAACCTAACCGCATGTCTTTGAACTGTGAGGGAAACCGGAGCACCCAGAGGAAACCCATGCAGACATGGGGAGAACATGCAAACTCCACCCTGAAAGGCCCACATCGGTCACTGGACTTGAACCCAGAACCTTCTTGCTGTGACGCGGCAGTGCTAACTACTGCACCACTGTGCCGCTCGCAAATACTGTGACATATTGCTACTTTGAATTTTTTTTGTTGCTGTTAACAGCTGTCACCCTTCTCTACCCCACTTCACACACAATAGTCTGGTCCTGGTCTTGACTTGGTTTCACCCTACTTTCATCTTGATACACTTTGGTCTACATCATGACTTGGTTTTGTCTTTGGTCATCTTGATGACAGGACTAGCTCTCAATGTGGTAACAAGCACTACTATATAATTTTCACCTAATTTAATATGTACTACTAATATATGCAAAGTAGGTACCAGAAGTTACTTGTAATTACCACACATCTACATACTAAAAAGATGTTTGCCATACTGTAAAATAAAATGCTCCAAAATTTCAACCAAATTAACAAATTGTAGCAAGTGTTCTAGGTGGGTGGAGCACAGAAGCACGGCAGGCCAGTACTGAGTTCTCAATAACTCTTTTATTGTCAGCTTTTCAGCTTCTACACGTTTACTTATATATACATACACACACGCCACACACACGTGTTCTGGTCGGGAGAGAGCCCCCTCTGCTCTTGCTCTCCTCCTTAAATAGGGCGTGGTCACTGGGGAAGACACACAAACACATTAATCAACCTCAGGTTCAGTGATTCTGCCACTTACCTTCCCTGACTCTGCCCTCCGGTCTCAGACCGACGCTTGACCATGCCCCCACTGCCACATACCCCCACTGCCCAACTCAGGCCGGGCAGCCATCCGGCCTGCAGCCAACTCCCCCCCCCCCCCCTTGACGGGAGAGGAAGTCCGCCACGACCATCTGCGCCCCCGGCCTGTGGACCACCTTGAAGTTAAAGGGTTGGAGTGCCAGATACCAACGGGTGATCCGCGCATTGGCATCCTTCATGCAGTGGAGACACTGGAGGGGCGCATGGTCCGAACAGAGGGTGAAAGGGCGTCCCAGCAGGTAGTAACGGAGGGTGAGGACCGCCCACTTGATGGCCAGGCACTCCTTCTCTATGGTGCTGTAGCACCCCTCACGCACTGACAGCTTATGACTTATGTACAGCACTGGGCGATCCTCCCCTCCACCTCCTGGGAAAAAACAGCCCCCAGCCCTCTGTCCGACGCATCCGTCTGCAATATAAAAGGGAGAGAAAAGTCAGGGGAGTGTAACAGTGGCCCCCCACACAGTGCAGCCTTTACCTCAGAAAAAGCCCGCTGGCATTGCTCCGTCCACTGGACTGGATCTGGTGCCCCCTTTTTAGTGAGATCAGTCAGTGGGCTGGTGATGTCCGAATAATTAGGTATAAACCTACGATAATAGCCAGCCAGCCCCAGGAACTGTCTCACCCCCTTTTTGGTCTTGGGCCTCGGGCAGGCCGCAATCGCTGCAGTCTTGTTAATTTGGGGACGCACCTGCCCATTGCCCAAGTGGAAGCCCAGATACTGTACTTCCACCCGCCCAATCGCATACTTCTTCAGGTTGGCTGTGAGACCCGCCCACCTCAGCGACCTAAGGACGGCCCTCAGGTGTTGTAGGTGCCGCGGCCAGTCATTACTATAATTGATGTCATCAAGGTACACGGCAGCATAGGTGGCATGGGGGTGGAGGACCCTATCCATCAGCCGCTGAAACATAGCGGGCACCCCAAACACCCCAAAAGGAAGTGTGACGAACTGGTGTAAGCCGAACAGTGTGGAAAAGGCCATTTTTTCTCGGGATAATGGAGTCAAGGGGATCTGCCAATAACCCTTTGTCAAATCCAGTGTTGAGTAAAAGCGAGCCGTGCCTAGTCGATCAAGCAACTCATCAATATGAGGCATTGGGTATGCGTCAAATTTAGACACCGCATTGACTTTCCTATAGTCTACACAGAACCGGACCGACCCGTCGGCCTTGGGTACCAAGACCACCGGACTGCTCCAGTCACTGTGGGACTCCTCGACAATGCCCATTTCGAGCATGGTCTCGAGTTCTTCCCAAACCACCTTTTTCTTGTGTTCGGGCAGTCTGTAAGGGCGGCTACGCACTACCACCCCTGGGGGCATCTCAATGTGGTGTTCTATGAGGTGGGTGTGGCCAGGCAGGGGCGAGAACACGTCAGAAAATTCTGTTTGCAACCAGGCGACCTCCGCAAGTTGGTTCAGTGAGAGGCGGGCTCCACAGGGGACCGGAGCGGTGGGTGATGCCAATTTTCCCTTTTGAGCCTCCAGCCCCAGCTCCGCCTTCTCAGGAACCACCGACACCAGCACCACGGGGACCTCCTCGCTCCAACGTTTTAACAGATTGAGGTGGTATACCTGTAACGCCCCACCCCTGTCCGTTCGCCTCACCTCATAGTCGACGTCCCCGACTTGCTGTGTGACCTCAAAGGGTCCTTGCCACCTGGCGATTAATTTAGAGCTCGATGTGGGCAACAGTACGAGTACTTTATCTCCCGGTGCGAACTCCCTGAGGCACGTGCCCTTGTTGTACAGGCAGGTTTGTCATTCTTGGGCCTGCCGCAAATTCTCCTGGGTTAGGTGGGCGAGTGTGTGGAGTTTTGCGTGCAGGTCAATAACGTATTGGATTTCATTTTTACTTTGTGAAGGTCCCTCCTCCCAATTTTCCTGCAGCACATCTAGAATGCCGTGTGGCTTACGCCCGTATAACAATTCAAATGGGGAGAACCTTGTGGAGGCTTGTGGGACCTCTCGCACTGAAAACAACAAGGGTTCGAGCCACTTATCCCAATTAAGTGCATCCTCACTTACAAATTTTTTAATTATATTTTTGAGGGTGCGATTGAACCGTTCAACTAAACCGTCCGTTTGTGGGTGATAAACGCTGGTGCGGATCGGCTTGATACCCAACAACCTATACAGTTCCTTTAGTGTATGTGACATAAATGCCATGCCTTGATCAGTCAGAATCTCTTTCGGGATTCCAACTCGGGAGATAACGCGGAACAGCGCCTCCGCAATACTGCGTGCTGAGATATTGCGAAGAGGCACTGCTTCCGGGTATCGCGTTGCATAGTCCACCAGAACTAATATAAAGCGGTACCCTCGTGCTGACCGATCTAATGGCCCAATGAGATCCATCCCAATTCTTTCGAACGGGGTCTCGATTAATGGGAGAGGGCGCAAAGGCGCTTTTGGAATGGCTGCTGGATTTACTAACTGGCATTTGCGGCACGCCGTACACCACCTACAGACATCGCCGTGAATCCCTGGCCAATAGAACCGGGCCATTATTCGGGCTAGTGTTTTATCCTGCCCTAAGTGTCCAGCCATGGGATTAAAGTGAGCCACCTGGAATACCAATTGCCGGCGGCTCTTCGGAATCAAAAGCTGCGTGACTCGCTCTTTAGTGTGAGTGTCCTGCGTCACTCGCTATAATCTATCCTTCCTAATTGCAAAGTAGGGGAAGGACGGGGTGGCATTTGGCTGGAGCATTTGACCATCGATTACTCTCACTTGGTCAAATGCATGCCGCAGAGTCTCGTCTCGCGACTGCTCTAACGGGAAATCCGTGAGGGATTCCCCAATAGAGAGAGGAGGAGCCAGCAGCTCCTCACTCTGACGCGGAGCTGACGTAGACGGCTCTGTGACAGCTGCTCCTGCCAACGTGACACCGGGACCTCCCCTTATTAAACTATGGCAGGACCCACTCTTTACTAGGTGCCCCATTAAATACCGAAATCCCGGCCAATCAGTTTCCAAAATTATAGAGTGGGTGAGGCGAGGATTAACCGCCGCCTTTACTCTAAATTTCTCCCCTCAAAACAAAATGTGGACTGACATTAAAGGGTAGCTGTGAACATCCCCGTGCACACACAACACCTTCACCAATTGTGCTCCCCCCGCTGCCTCGTCTTGCACCAGGTTTTGGTGGATTGAGGTCTGATTACAGCCGGAATCCACCAAAGCCTGATACGTATCTCCTTGGATACTCACCGATACGCTCCGGCCCAATCGAGGGTGGCTCCTGGCACGTCGGGGATCCGGACCACCGCGCCCACCTCCATCGCCAAGCACTGATGCTGGAGGTGCCCCGTCTCCCCGCAGCGCCAGCACACCGGCCCGGGCTCTCTGTCTGCACCGGTGTTCCGGATATCACTCACCTGAGGGGGGGAAGACATGGAAGTAGGAGAAGATAGGACACCGTGGGTGCGGCGGGCCGGCTGGGGTGGAGCCAGCCCCCGCCTCCACGGTGGGGGAATGGGGCGAGGGAGAGGAACAGAAGGAGAAAGAGAGAGAGAGGGGAGGGGAGAAGGGGAGACATGATGTCCTGCCATTGGAACGGCCGCCATATGGTCCTCCACCAGCTCAATGGCCTGATCCAGCGACGCCAGGCGATGGCACTGGACCCACTCCACGGTTCCCTCTGGAAGTTGAGCGACGAACTGCTCCAGCGCCACCCGATCAATGATCTCCTCAGCGTTGTGATTGTCGGCCCTCAGCCACCGGCGGCAGGCGTCCCGGAGTTGCTGGCCAAACACAAACGGCCGGCCGACCTCCTCCAGGTGCAGCGCGCAGAAGCACTGCCACTGCTGCTCCGGAGTGCGACCCATGTGCTGGAGGACGGCCCTGCAGAGGTCCGCATAGACCAGCCGGCTGTCGGCGGGGAGCTGTAGTGCGGCCAGCTGCGCCTCGCCCGTGAGGAAGGGGAGGAGGCGCGCCGCGCGCTGTTCCACCGGCCAACTCCATGCCTCTGCTGCCTGCTCAAAGAGAACAAGGAAGGCCTTGGGGTCGTCGTACGGGCCCATCTTCATCAGGGTGAGGTGGGAAGGGCCCGCGGCGGTGGAGGTGGTGGACCCCGCCGATGCGAGTAGGTGCCGGAACGCCCGGCCATCTTCCTGCTGCGCCAGCACCAGGGGCTCGAACCTTCGCTCTTGTTCTTCCCGGAGGGTGACCAGAGCCTGGTGCTGGCTCTGTTGGGCCATGGTGAGGGCATGGACCAGGTCCTTGAAGGGGGAGGACTCCATGGGGCTGTTCTCTCCTGCGCTCCGTCCTGGGTTTCAGCACCACTGTAGCAAGCGTTCTAGGTGGGTGGAGCACAGAAGCATGGCAGGCCAGTACTGAGTTCTCAATAACTCTTTTATTGTCAGCTTTTCAGCTTCTACATGTTTACTTATATATACATACACACACGCCACACACACGTGTTCTGGTTGGGAGAGAGCCCGCTCTGCTCTCGCTCTCCTCCTTAAATAGGGTGCGGTCACCGGGGAAGACACACAAACACATTAATCAACCTCAGGTGCAGTGATTCTGCTACTTACCTTCCTTGACTCCACCCTCTGGTCACAGACCGACGCTTGACCATGCCCCCACTGCCACACAAATGTACATAGATAAATGTGTACTTCATTATACTGTATAAGGAATAGCTAAAAAGGACACTTACTGGTTCTGTAATCAATTCAAAAACTTTGTCCTGGTCAAAATATTTGCATGCAACTTCTTACAACCATGAAATACCAATATACTTTTTTTTTTAATTTAGTATGAAGGTAATTGTGTTTGTTTTAAAAATCTCTTTTAAAAAAAAGAGCATTTACAACATGAGCAAGGCAATACACTAATTTTTAAGTGGCATTTTTCTGTTCAATTCTATGGCAACTCCCCATAGTAGTAACAAAGGGTCAAAGTGGGATACCATGATATTGTATTTTGCACAATAGTGGTATTCAGGTTCCTCTCAGTAAGAGAGAAAGGCACTGCTGACCACTAAACACTTTGACCTACCATGTGTACTTAGCCTGGTAATCACAGGAGCCAGTAATCCACTGTGTCAGATCATGCTGAGTCGTTAATGAGGATAAAATGTAAACAATCCCTCTATGCTCTGAGCCTCTTGAACTGGAGGGCTAAGAGTTCTATAATCAAGGATGTCAGCAGGAGAGGGTCGCCTGAGCAACAACCATTTCCATCGGACGTATTTGTTTAAACTCTCTCGCTCTCATTTTAATAGCTTTTGTGCAGATGCTAGGGATGGAGACACAGCAAGAGGTCTTGAACTGCATACATTTGTTGGAGTACAGCTGCAGCATGCAAAGATGAGAAAGAAATACTTCATTGCATTTTATGGAAGCTCTGAAGTCAATGTAAAGCGAGGACAGTTACAATATGTGGTGATATGCTAAAAATGTGGAAGAGGTGTGTTAGTGCCATTTTCCATATCATAATTTAGACTCAGATTTAGACATTTAGATTTACGTTTAGTAATTGCTTATTATAGCATGACTATAATTTTTATGATTGCATTACTGTATTTAAAGTTTGCATTTTAGTTTAGTACGTTAGTGTACATGCATTGCATTGTTTAGAATGTAGGTTACCAGAGATGTATAGGAGATAGGAACGGGCGCTGAGCTATGACGTGTGAGCTAGTGCGCATAGGAAAAGTAAATAATGTGGGTTTTGTATATTTTTGAGAATTCAGTAAAGACGGAGCGAACACACTGTTTTCTACCATCGTTCAAACCTTAAACACGTGTAGAGACTCGTTCTTTCTGTCTCAGAGTGGTTAAGTGTATGAATAGGTTGAGAAAAACTTACTGATCACAGGAAGGGAACTTTAGCCACTACATTGAGTAGAAAACAGTCACTGAGGGTGAGAGATCATCTTCGGGAGCTGAGAGTGGATGCGTTGTGCTGGGCACGAGTTGATGAAGGAAGCTAGCCAGCTGAAAAATTAACATTAAGCGACAGTGACCATGCTGTACACCCCATCGGATTTCCAGACAACTTCTACGATTATGGATGAGTACACAAAGAACAATTTTGAATGAATGAATGAGCTATAGCTGCAGATCTTTCTAGCAACGGCTAAATAGGAATAATTTCGTCACTGTGATCAACATAGCCAGTAACGTGGCCAAGTCAACATAATTATTAGAAACTTCAAGAGTTGCTAGGCTACTAGCCAGTAGCCACACAGGACATTTTTGAGAAAAGTGCGATTGTTAGCTCGTCACAATTAGACCAGAAGACGCTCAAGTGTGACTCTGGAAATAATGACAGCCTTGGAATCTTATTTGAAAGCATCTACATGTTTTAAGGTTAAAGTTGAAGGACTGTTGATCTGGATTTCAGAAGTTTGCAAGAGCTAACTATAATAAGAGACTCATCTAACATTAATAGCCAATTGAAATGTCTGAGGATGAAACCAAGATGGAGGGCAATGTCGAGCTAAAAACAAAAGGAAAGATCAAGTTGACCACAAAGGCCCTAGAAGATAAACTTGATAAACAGATGAATCTCAGGAAACGTGTATTAGCACGCCTTGTCTCCAAAGCAGAGGAAATGGAACACCTCATGTTAAATGATTCCAATGCACTTCTAGTAGAAAGACATCATCTCAGTGATTACTCAAAATTCCTGAATGAGTTTATTGAAATGAACAATGCAGTTAGTGAACTGTTATCAGATGATGAAAGGAAGGCTGATCAACAGTATTGGAGCGAGCCAAACCTTACAAAGTATGAGAACTTTTTGAGCACATTGGAGCAGTGGATAATAGAACCAAGATGGCACACCAAGGCTACTGACCAACAGGCTGCTACTGAACATGTAATCCCAGAGGATGGCACACTGACACAGCAAGGCAAGTCTGCCACCGAAGATGTGGACCCAGATGACACTGCATCCGCTGTACAAGAAAAATATAGTTCAGTCACAGCACAAAGTGCATGTAGTAGACCCTCAGTCATCCAGAGTGTCATCTCATGCTTCGTCTCTGTGTAGAACAGAGGAGGCTAACCGTGCAGCCCTACTCGCACGTGCAGCCGCAGTTAAGAAGAAACAGGCACTGCAGTTGGAAAAGGCTCAAATGGAAGTACAGCTGAAAGCCAAGCAGATTCTCCTGAAGGCTCAAATGGAGGAGCTAGATGTCGAAACTGCTATAGCAGAGGCCACAGCAAAGATACAAGTTCTGGAAGAATGTGATGGCACAGAAAACATGGACGACAATGGTATGAATTCCTACCTCGACAAGAACATGCTTACAGCAGCAACCATCAAACATCATGCTCCAGATGTCAGACCAAAATTGAACAGCTGTCTTCGAGCTATCAAAGACAACAATGCTTCTCATAATCCAACTAGACACATGTCTTATGTGCAAGTAAAGGATGAAAACAACAATAACACAAGTACAAGTTCCAATGGAAGGCAAGCTGAACTCAGTGAAGTGATTATTGAAACAGAAGGATATTGCAGAGATGTTAGTCACACAACAGAGATTAGCTAACCTACCTCAACAAAGGGTCCCTGTATTCAGTGGCAATCCTTTGGAGTTCCTGCCATTCCTGAGAGCTTTTGAGCACATCATCCACAGTCGTACAGACAACGATAAAGACCGCTTGTACTATCTAGAGCAATTCACCAGTGGTGAACCAAGAGAGCTGGTGAGAAGTTGCCAACACATGAGTGCACAATGAGGCTACAATAAAGCAAGAAAGCTCTTGACCTATCACTATGGCAATGAGCATTAAATAGCTGCGGCTTATGTGGACAAGGCTGTCAAATGGCCTCAAATCAAAGCAGAAGATGCCAAGTCACTTCACAGCTTCTCCATCTTTCTCACTGGATGCAACAATGTCATGAAGGACATGGAGTACCTCGAGGAGATGAACAGCCCGAGCAACCTTCGGATCGTCGTCTACAAGTTGCCTTTTAGACTTCGTGAAAGATGGAGAGTCATCGCTTTCGACATACAAGAAAAGGAAGGAAGAAGAGCAAAGTTCTCTGATCTTGTGACATAAATCAACAGACAAGCTAAGATAGCTTCAGATCCACTGTTCGGTGATGTCAAAGAGTCCTCCGATGTGAAAGAAAAGAGCAAGTCAAACACTAGATCTGCAATGGGAGGTGGACTGAAAAGAACCACTGGCTGTGCTACAAGTGTTATGCCAGATGATAAGGATGCCTCAGAATCAAGAAAGAACAAGCAGACCAGCAACACGTTTCAAGAGCTTGTACTGCAACAATAGACACACCCTGAGCGCATGTAACAAAATAAGAAGTCTGCCAAACAAAGAGAGAATCGAGTTCCTTAAAGGTAAAGGACTTTGTTTTGGGTGTCTCACTCAAGGGGACATGGGAAAAGATTGTAAAAGGAAAGCCGCATGTGAAATCTGCGGTAAAAAACACCCTAGTCTGCTTCACATCAAAAGGGATGAGAATGCCGGCCAAGTGAATGCCGAGCCTGAGAAAAGCCAAGGCTCTACCAATGGACACTCAACTCCATAAGATGATGTGTCAGCCAAGAGTGAAGTCACAGCAGTCACTGGGGCCAGAGGCAATGACTGTATCCTTTCTATCATGCCTGTGCGCATCAAATCCAAGAGGAGCAACACGACAATAGAGACATACGTGTTCATGGAATCAGGAAGTTCAGCTATGTTTTGCTCTGAAAGGTTGATGAGACAGCTTGACGTTCATGGTAAGAAGGCTCAAGTGCTACTCCGTACTATGGGCCAAGAGAAGCCCGTGTCCTGCTTCGTGCTGTCAGATTTAGAAGTGTGCCGTCTGACAGAGAACAAGTACATAAGCCTGCCAGACGTCTACACCCACACAGACATACCTGTGATGAAGGACAATGTTCCTGTTGAGAAGGACTTGGACAGATGGCCGTATCTGTGGAAGGAAGTACGGCTACCACAGATAGATGCAGATGTTGAGATGCTAATCGGAATGAACTCTCACTCTGCGATGGAGCCGTGGAAGATAATCCACAGCCAAGATGATGGGCCTTATGCAGTGAAGACGACCCTCGGTTGGGTAGTTAATGGCCAGCTCAAGAAAAGTGACGATCACCACAAGTCAAGCCAAGCCACTACTGTCAAAGGGCTTCAGTCAACAGAATCTGTCAGCAGTGTGGACAGCATGCTGCTGCAGCAATACAATCACGACTTTCCAGAGCAAGCTTCCGAAGAGAAGTCAGAAATGTCGCGTGAAGACGTTCAGTTCATGAAGTCTGTGACTGAGACAATTAAGAAAGTCAATGGTCACTACAGCATTGGGATGCCTCTCAGAAATAAAAATGTGGTGATGCCAAACAGATGTGTTGCTGAGCAACGGGCATCAAACCTGAAAAAGAAACTTGCCAAGAACTCCAGCTTCCACGATGACTACAAGACCTTCATGTCAGACCTGCTGAACAAAGGCTATGCAGTGGAAGTTCCTGAAGATGAGCGCAACTGCAACAATGGCAGAGTATGGTACATTCCCCATCATGGAGTGACCCATCCACAAAAGGAAAGGCTGCAGGTTGTTTTTGATTGTGCTGCTTCGTTTTAAGGGAAGTCATTGAATGAAGAACTGTTACAGGGTCCGGACGTCACTAATAGTCTGGTTGGAGTCCTGACGAGGTTTCATCATGAGCACATTGCACTCATCTCTGACATAGAAGTGATGTACCATCAAGTGAGAGTCCCTGATGAGGACTCCGATCTTTTATGATTCTTCTGGTGGCCACAGGGGGATCTGAGCCAGCCTCTGCACGAATACAAGATGGTGGTCCACTTGTTTGGGGCCAAGTCGAGTCCGAGCTGTGCCAACTATGCTTTAAGACAGACTGCAGAGGATGGGAAAGACAGGTCATCACCTGAAGCCGTAACTACAGTCCTAGAGCACTTCTATGTTGATGACTGCCTGGTCTCAATGTCCAAAGAGAAGAAGGCTACCACCTTGACCAAGGACCTCATTGTACTTTGTGAGAGTGGAGGATTCCGCTTGATTAAGTGGTCTAGCATCAGCCACAAAGTGTTGTCATCACTTTCCGAACAAGAAAGAGCGAAGGAGATCAAGAATCTAGATCTGAACAGGGATGAACTACCAATGGAAAGGGCCCTTGGAGTGGACTGGTGTATAGAATCCAATTCTTTCAAGTTCCAGATCCATGTGAAGAGCATGCCCATAACCAGACGGGGGATCCTCTCGGTTGTAAGCTCAATATACGACCCCCTTAGATTCCTGTCGCCGTTCATTCTTCTTGTGAAGACCATCGTCCAGAGTCTCTGTCGAATGAAACTTACCTGGGATGAGGAAATTCCAGAAGACATGGCAAACAGATGGTTCGCCTGGCTGTCTGATCTGAGCTATTTTGACAGCTTTTCTGTCAGGAGGTGCATCAAACCTGAGGGATTTGGTCCAGTAATGTCAGCACAACTGCACCATTTCTCCGACATTAGTGAGAAGGGCTACGGCGTCGCCACTTACCTCCGCATTGAGAACAGCCATGGTTGAGTCCATTGCTCATTTCTTCTAGGAAAATCCAGAGTGACTCTGCTTAAACCAGTCACTGTCCCACGCCTCGAGCTCACTGCGGCTACCATTGCAGTGAAAATGGACAAGCTCTTGAAGCGTGAGCTTCGGATGGACCTCAGAGTCCGTGCTATGGACAGATAGCACCACTGTCCTCTGATATATTGACAATGACGGTGCTTGCTTTAAAACATTTGTTGCAAACAGTGTCGACAATCAGACAGAACACAAGGCCAGCACAGTGGCTGTATGTCAACATGGCTTCTAACCCAGCTGACCATGCATCGAGGGGAATGAAGGCAGAGCACTTCATGAAGTGTCAGAGCTGGATTAAAGGTGCTGACTTCTTAGGCAAGAACGAGTCTCACTGGCCGGTCCTGTCAGAATTCTCAAGAGAGATAAGTGAAGACGATGCTGAGGTGAAGTGTACAATCACCATGAACATCAAGGCTGTCGACTCAAGCACAGACCCTCTCTTCAAGCTGATTCATCACTACTCCAACTGGCACAGCCTGAAGAAGGCAGTCGCCTGGATGTAGGCTGAAGGAGCTGCTTAGAAGCCTGTGCGGCATAAGGAAGATGTTCAAGTTTCAAGCCCAGTCTTCAGAAAGTCAAGATGTGAAAATTAAGGCAGTTGAGAACCACATGCAGAAATGGAGATCCACCCTGAAAGGAACCCATCTGACTGTCAATGACGTCAGAAGAGCAGAAACTGTGATTATTCAGTTCAGCCAAAGTCAAACCTTCCATGAGGAGCTTTCTGTGCTGCAGAAAGGTGAAAAGATCAAGAGAAGCAGTTCCATCATGAAGCTGGATCCCTTCCTCTAAGATGGGGTTCTCCGGGTTGGTGGAAGATTGCACCAGGCAACCTTGCCAGAACACACAAAGCATCCAGCTATCCTGGCCAAAGATCACCATATCACAACCCTGATCATTAGGAACGCTCATGAGGAAATTGGACATGGAGGGAGAAACCATACCCTTGCTTGGCTGAGACAAAGGGTCTGAATATGCAGAGGAAATGCAGCAGTGAGAAGTGTGCTTTCAAAGTGTGTGAAATGCCGGAGGAGTCAAGCTACTGTGAGTGAAGAGAAGATGGCAAATTTACCACCTGATCGTCTACTGCCTGACCATCCACCATTCACTAACGTCGGTGTGGACTATTTTGGCCCCTTTGAAGCAAAGCGTGGGCACGTGCGAGTCAAGCGCTATGGAGTCTTGTTTACTTGCCTTACAGTCAGAGCAGTCCACATTGAAATCGCACACTCGCTTGACACTGACTCATGTATAAACACAGTGAGACATTTTATAGCTAGAAGAGGACAAGTGGAAGTTGTGAGATCCGATAACGGAACAAACCTGGTAGCTACAGAACATGAGATCCGCCAGGCGATGAAGGAATGGAACCAGTCCCAGATCTCTGAGGCGCTACTGCAATGAGGAGTCACTTGGATCTTCAACCCGCCTGCCGGTTCGCACCACGGCGGGTTCTGGAAGCGCCAAATAAGAACTGTACGGAAGATACTTACCAATCTTCTGAAGCTCCAGTCACTCAACGATGAATGCCTGCACACTGTGATGTGTGAAGTAGAAGCAGTGATCAACAGCAGACCCCTTACCAAGTCATCTGATGATGTGGACGACCTCGAGCTACTGACGCCTAATCATCTCCTTCTGAAAGGAAAACCAGCACTCCCTCCAGGCGTGTTTCAGAAGGAGGAGCTATACTGCAAACGAAGATGGAGGCAAGCACAGTATATCTCTGACATCTTCTGGAAGCGCTGGTCCAGAGAATACTTGCCCCTCCTACAAGAAAGGCAGAAGTGGCTGGAGAAGAAGAGAAATGTGAAAGAGGGAGCTGTTGTACTCATCGTGGATGAGAGGGCTCCAAGAGGGTCCTGGTTGATGGGGAAAAGTGGAGAAGACTATCCCCAACGCCTTAGGGTTCGTCCGTCGGGTCCTTGTCAAAACGAAGACCAACACCCTGGAGAGACCCATAGACAAGTTGTGTCTTCTGCTCAAGATGGAAGAACCTCTGGGGCAATGAAGGACATTATTAGTTAGGAATTTATTATTTCTATAGTTGTCTATCTTGTAGGCCTTGCCTAGATTAGTTTAGGTGGTTTATGTTGGTTTAGACCTTAGTAATAGTACTGGAGGGGATTAGAGTATAGAAAATGACTCTCTTGTTTGGTTATGTAATTGTCATCCCCATGATGAGCAACTATGGGCCAGAAATGTTAGCGCCATTTTCCATATCATAATTTAGACTCAGATTTAGGCATAATATTATTTATATTTATATTTAGTGATTGCTTATTATAGCATGACTATAATTTTTATGATTACATCACTGTATTTATAGTTTGCATTTTAGTTTAGTACATGTTAGTGTACATGCATTGCATTGTTTAGAATGTAAGTTACCAGAGATGTATAGACCATTCCCACTGATGTCACCGGAAACCGGAAGTAAACAGACCCTGCGCCATATTGGAAGACCAACAAACTCGTGATCAGGGGGAAATAATGGCAGCGCGCGGAATTTAAACCCACGAGGCACTTGATTCATCATAAACCTACAATGGTAAACTTTTGTGCTGTGTTAGGGTGTTCCAACAAAGCTGATGGGAAAGGTGAAAAGAAGTCGTTCTTCAGAATACCAGCTGTGATTGAGACACAAGGGGAGCAAACTAAGGAGCTTTCTGCCAGGAGACAGAGAATAAGTGCATTACTGAGTGTCTGTGAGCAAAGGAGAGCCTGAACGTTGCAACCTCCCTATTGGCTGTTTATTGGCTGTTTGTAAAAATGTATCAATTGTTGCCCTTCATCACGGACTCGAGAGACGAGACCTGACGAGTTAGTTCGTTGGAAGCAGAACAAAATGTCTGGACACAAATCGGGTTTTCAGAAAAGGAAAGAAAATAAACGCAGGGTCGAAAATACAAAAAAGGAGGCAGAAAATGCAAAACGAGTTTTAAGGTAGGACAAATGGTTACTTTTCTGAGGCAGCCCGCCGTGGCTGCAGGCTTTCAGTTGTGTCATTGAATGGTTACTTTTCTGAGGCAGCCCGCCGTGGCTGCCTGCAGGCTTATTTATTATAGCCCATTTAGTTAAAATAGTTGATCTAAAATGTTTATAGTTATAGTTATGTGATGGTTGTCCTCAGTGTTTGAACTATGCCGATATTTTCGAGGGGTCCCTTTTTTTCCCTGGGGGGTGCTTGCGCTTGTCTCGGAGCGTGGATCTCCAAACACATGAGAAGCCTATCTTACGCACATATCACGCGGACTCCACACCTCCACACACGCATCGCTTCTGAAGTCATAACTCATCAGGGGAAATCGTGTCCGCATTGGCATGTTCAAAAAACAACCTCGCATCAACAGTGATACCACACGCAAGAAAAAAAACAGTCAGGCTACTCAACAACCAACCTGGCAGCAGCAGTCGTTGTCATATCGGTTTATTTTATCTTTGATGTAAACACAACACTTCGGATATGCAAATGCTTCCCGTTACACACGATTGCTATGTCAATAAACATCATTTTGCCAATATTTTAGAGACCCCCCAACATTTCCCAAATCATGTTTTCAAGGGATCTCATGTCTGTTTCAGGGGATCTCGGATCCCCCGAGTACCCCCGTAGTTCGAACACTGGTTGTCCTGATTTAGACTGGTGTGTTTTTTTTTTTTTTTGGGGGGGGGGGGGGGGGGTTGCGCGATGTTGCACCTGGGTCCAGATTAGGGCAGAACCGGCCCTGGCTACATTTCAGGTGTAGTTTGTTTTATGTATGTATGTACTTGCATAGATGTGTACTTGGTCTTCCAATATGGCGACTACCGAAATCTCGCGGCGCGGTGACGTCATGCGGGATCCCTCTATAGGAGATAGGAGCAGGCGCTGAGCTATGACGTGTGAGCTCGCACGCATGGGAAAAGTAAATACTGTGTGTTTTGTATATTTTTGAGAATTCAGTAAAGACGGAGCGAACACACTGTTTTCTACTGTTGTTCAAACCTTAAACATGCGTAGATACTCGTTCTTTCTGTCTCAGAGTGGTTAAGTGTATGAATAGGTTAAGAAAAACTTACTGATTACAGGAAGGGAGCTTTAGCCACTACAAGGTGATTGATAATTATTAATGAAGAAGAAGCCTTTATTTGTCACATGCACACTCAAGCACAGTGAAATTCATCCTCTGCATTTATCCATCTGAAGCAGTGAACACACACGCGTGAGCAATGAGCACACATACCCGGAGCAGTTGGAAGCTATACTACAGCACCCGGGGAGCAGTTGGGGGTTAGGTGCCTTGTTCAATGGCACTTCCAAGGCCGCTGCATGTTAACCTAACCGCATGTCTTTGAACTGTGGGGGAAACCTGCACAGAAAGGACCCCATTGGCCACTGGGCTTGAACCCAGAAACTTCTTGCTGTGAGGTGACAGTGCTAACCACTAAACTACTGTGCTGCCCAGCTCATTAATGCTATACCTAAATATAACCCTAGCTTCCAACCTGCCCCCCCACACACAGAGCTATACATCAGTCTGATTCTGTGTCCTCTGTGATCCTATCAATCATGCACTCATGCTCTTTAGCCCTTGCTAAATAATAAATATCAGAGAATAAATGTATCAGGGTAACTTCTGGATGATGGTGTAAGATATCAGAAATGTGAGTGTGATAAGGAAACTTGATATCTGTTGGCATACAGGAAGAAGAGAAAGAGATGTATTTATAGAGGTGTTTTTTTTTGTCAGTGGGTGTGTCATGTTTTACAGACAAAATATGAATTCTTGTGTGGGAGAAGTGTGTGTGCATGTGTGTGTGTTAGAGAGAAATTTGGCTGACTTGTTCAGTACCATTAGAAATCTCATCAGAAACCAGTTCACTTCAGACTATGACACACTGTGAACACATGCCTAATACACTGTAAAAAATATATTTTTGCAAACTTAATATTTCAGTCTGTGAAGATACTCAGTCATCCAGGTACATAGTAATCTGTGGTTGGTAGAAGAGAGCAACTGGACTTGCTTGAAAAGTCTTGAAGACGTTTCGCCTCTCGTCCGAAAGGCATCCTCAGTTCTGTCTGTCTCTGTTCAGTGATGGTCATTCCAGGTTGACAAAAATGAACGATCCTCTCTGGCTAAGATGTCTGCCAGTTTTCTGGAAGTCCTCTCATACTCCCGCACCAGTTGAAGGGAACTCATCCCAAAGTGTGTAGAAACATATCTGTGAAGATACTCAGTCATCCAGGTACATAGTAATCTGTGGTTGGTAGAAGAGAGCAACTGGACTTGCTTGAAAAGTCTTGAAGACATTTCGCCTCTCATCCGAAAGGCATCCTCAGTTCTTGAAGGCGAAACGTCTTCAAGACTTTTCAAGCAAGTCCAGTTGCTCTCTTCTACCAACCACAGATTACTATGTACCTGGATGACTGAGTATCTTCACAGATATGTTTCTACACACTTTGGGATGAGTTCCCTTCAACTGGTGCGGGAGTATGAGAGGACTTCCAGAAAACTGGCAGACATCTTAGCCAGAGAGGATCGTTCATTTTTATCAACCTGGAACGACCATCACTGAACAGAGACAGACAGAACTGAGGATGCCTTTCAGACGAGAGGCGAAACGTCTTCAAGACTTTTCAAGCAAGTCCAGTTGCTCTCTTCTACCAACCACAGATTACTATGTACCTGGATGACTGAGTATCTTCACAGATATGTTTCTATGCACTTTGGGATGAGTTCCCTTCAACTGGTGAGGGAGTATGAGAGGACTTCCAGAAAACTGGCAGACATCTTAGCCAGAGAGGATCGTTCATTTTTGTCAACCTGGAACGACCATCAATGAACAGAGACAGACAGAACTGAGGATGCCTTTCGGACGAGAGGCGAAACGTCTTCAAGACTTTTCAAGCAAGTCCAGTTGCTCTCTTCTACCAACCACAGATTAATATTTCAGTGAAATACTGTAAAATGTACAGTAAACAACTGTCATACAAATTTACAGTACATTACTGTGAGATCGAACATAGTATAACACATAATCCAGAGCATTTGCTTATTTGGCTGATTCAGGATACACCTCAGTTGGAAGTTAAGGTTCTTGTTCAAGGACTTAACCATAGTAGTTTTGTGGTGCTGAGATCTGAACACTTGTCCTTCTGTTTTGTAACACAAATCCTTAACAAATGAGTCAACACAACTAGTGCACACTCACTGTATACAGTATGTGAGCATGTGTGCTTGAGTTTTTCTTACTGCAAGGCATAAAAATACAGCCTTGTTAATTTGTTCAAAATGTCTTTTGATTGTAATAGGTAGCAGGCTATTTTTTCCATTTTATTGCAATTTAATATACAAACTCAATTATGAAAAGAGAAATTGTATGGTTTTTGAAAAATATATGCTCATTTTGAATTTGACGTCAGCAACATTTCACAAAATTTGGGACAGGGGCATGTACACCACTGCGTTGCATGACCTCTACTTTTAACAGCACTCTGTAAATGTTTAAGAACTGAGGAGACCAATTGCTGTAGTTTTGAAAGAAAAATGTTGTCCCGTTCTTGCCAGATATACAATTTCAGTTGCTCAACAGTTTGGGGTCTCCTTTGTCATATTTTGTACTTCATAATGCACCAAATGTTTTAAATGGCAGACAGGTCTGGACTGCAGGCAGACCAGTTTAGCACCCGGACTCTTTTACTACAGAGCCATGCAGTTTTAATATGTGCAGAAAGTGGTTTAGCATTGTCTTGCTGAAAGAAGGAAGGCCTTCCCTGAAAAAGATTTTGTCTGGATGGCAGCATATTGCTCTGAAACGTGTCTATATTATTCAGCATTAATGATGACTTCCCAGATCTACAAGCTACCAATGTTATGTGCACCAATGCACCCTCATACCATCACATATGCTCACTTTTGAACTGTGCACTGATAAGCCATATGGTCCCTCTCCTTTTTAGCCTGGAGGACATGGTGTCCATGATTTCTAAAAATAATTTCTCATTTTGATTCATCAGACCTCAGGACAATTTTCCACTTCACCTCGGTCCATTGTAAAAGAGCTCGTGCCCAGAGAAGGTGGCGGTGTTTCTGGATATTGTTTATATATGGTTTTAACTTGCATTTGTGGATGCAGTAACAAACTGTTTTCAAAGACAGTGGTTTTCTGAAGTGTTCCTGATCCAATACAGTGATTCCCACTCCAGACAGGTCTGCTTTTAATGCAGTGTCACCTGAGGGCCTGAAGATCACAGGCATCCATTGTTAGTTTTCAGCCTTGTCTCTTGCATACAGAGACTTCTCCAGATTCTCTGAATCTTTTAATGATATTATGTACCATAGATGATGTGATCAGTCTTTCACAGAGCAGCAGACCCCTCCCCATCTTTACTTCTGGGAGACTCAGCCTCTCTGAGATGCTCTTTTATACCCAGTCATGTTACTGACCTGTTGCCAATTAACCAAATTAGGTGTTTTTTGTTTTTTTTAAGCATGACACAGATTTTCAGTTTTTTGTTGCCCATGTCCCAACTTTTCTGAAATGTGTTGCTGACATCAAATTCAAAATAAGCATATATTTAAAAATAAATAAATAAATAAATAATAATTTCTCAGTTTCAACATTTGATATGTTGTCTTTGTACTATTTTCAATGAAATATTGAGTTTCCATGATTTTGCAAATCGTCATGTTGTTTTTATTTCTGTTTTACACAGTGTCCCAACTTTTTTGAAATTGGGGTTGTATATCAAATCGTCCCTATTAGAGCAGATAAAATGTAATTTATGCTTCCCACCTTCTTGCTGTAATTCATTCACTTTCATGACTTCATGTCTGTTGCCATTTCTCATTGTTTGCTTGTTTGAACTGTGACCAGAATGTTTAAATTTTTGCGTTCTCTTGCTTTGGTGCTCACACTGACAATATATTCTCCTGGCTCCTGGGGAGTTTAATCATCACAGAAATCTTGAGCGATCATGGGAGACTGTTCAGTCAATAACTCGTATCTGAGTTTTACATGACAAACACATGCAGTGCTCAGTGCTATATCTGTCATTCAAGAGGCCACACTGCCATTGGACACTAATGAGTCCATCTATCAGTCTTGACTGTGTTATAATATTCCTGCCTGCATTCACCTGAATGCCACTACATTTCTCATTCACTTCAGCTTCCACAACATGTCCTATTATGTTGGTGCATATGTGGTTTGATGAAACAATTGAAGATATGATTAAAATTTCATGAGAAACAGACTGGTGATGATATTGCTGGAGCAACAGGTTGATGCCTTATTGTATATGAAGATTGCCACTGAGACCAGTTTGAGGAATCAGAGTTTTGATTTGAAGATGCGATGGTTGATTGTAGGAGCACAATCTGAAGTAATGTCTTTCATCTATATGTCTGTGCCATGAAATTATTTGCGAATGCAAGTGCCACTGTTTCTTAACACCATGACTGTCAGAACTCTTCAATTTCTGGCAATGAAATGAGGACATTATTCATCCTCACCCAAGACTTCAGGATGAAATTTGATGTGCCCATTGAGGTAATGTATAGAACTTTTTGAAATGGTTTCCGTAACAATTAGACTGAGAAGAACTGGCTACTCTTGTGTCATTCTGTCGGAGTGATTATTTAAGACATAGACCAGAGGAGGAGAGAAGGCAATGGCACTCTAAAAATACTCCTGCAAAGAGGTGGCATTGGCAGTTCTCCCAGCATTCATCCGCTGGCCCAGTTGATTTAGCTTAGTATGAAAAAGATGTTGGCAGCAGTTCTCACCAATAGGGGGATATCACTTTTTTTCCATTCAGAGTAGGAAAATGGAAAGGGTGGAGTGGTCTGTAATGCTGAGATCTCATTTTATTTTAGGTCTCAGATACTTCAGAGGTCTGCCATTCACACATTCCATTCTCATAAGACAGAGTTAAAGGTTAAAACTTAAAAGCTGAAAGGATGGAAGGATTCTCAAGGTTAAGGTCTTGCTTTACATAGGTTTCTATACAATATCCATCCATTATCCGTAACTGCTTATCCTGTGCAGGGTAATGGGCAAGCTAGAGCCTATCCTAGCTGACTATGGGCGAAAGGCAGGGTACACCCTGGACAAGTCACCAGATCATTGCAGGACTGACACATAGAGAAAAACAATGATTCACACTCACATCTACAGTCAATTTAGAGTCACCAGTGAACCTAACCTGCATGTCTTTTGATTGTGGAAGAAACCAGAGCACTCCGAGGAAACCCACGCAGACACAGGGAGAACATGCCAACCCCACACAGAAAGGCCCCCCACAGGCCACTGGGCTTGAACCCAGAACCTTCTTGCTGTGAGGCGACAGTGCTAATCACTACACCACCGTGCTGCCAGGTTTCTTCTTATTATTATTATTATTAATAATAATAATAATAATAATAATAATAATAATAAAGTTCTCTGAAATGTGTATTGTAATTGTAGCATAATGTAAGCACATTTATTCAGGCACAATTGAACTTTACTCAGCATGACTCACAACCATGTAGACTCCTCGTAATGTATCGTGAATAAACACACAAATGTAAAAAATGCCAGTGCATGTAATGAGACCTACGAACCATGACACTCCTCAAAGTTCATTTTAGTACAATAAGAGAAAAATCAAAATTTCATCTGCAAAAGTGGACCAAACTGACATTCTTATAACTACAATAAGATATTCATATCCTGTGTTTGGGCGCTGTGAGATACGGCTGCATCTCCAGTAGCTCTGTTGTTTTTAACTCTTTAAACCTCTTTTTTCCCCCACCTGTTTTACTTTTCTGCTCTTCATATGAAGACATAGTGTGTTTTACTTATATCACATGGATATTTTTAACTTTAACACACAACCAGGAGCCAGTTTTCTCACTTATTCGAGAGAGGAGCTGCTGGCCCTGAAAACAATGGGACGAGCCGGGATACGACACCCCATCCCGGCGGAGCTGAGGAGGAAACCCAGGGCCTGCAAAGCCAGAGCTAAGCTAAAGGCTAGGCTAGCGGACAACCGGCAGCGCTACAAACCATCCGTTCCCTCCGTTATCATGGGGAATGTGAACTTGCTGCCAAATAAGGTTGACGAGCTATCCGCACTGAACAACCAGCGGATTTATCAGGAGCTTATTTATCTTTATGGAGACATGGCTAACACACCTTGTACTGGATGCTAATGTGGACCTGCGGGGATTCACTGCTGTGAGAGCCGACAGAGACACTAACACATGCGGGAAAAGCAAAGGTGGGGGACTCATCATTTATGTTAACAACCGCTGGTGTAACCCAGGACATATCTCCTTAAAGAGTTTTATGTTGCCCAGACTTGGAGCTGCTAGCTGTTAGCCTGCGGCCATATTATCTGCCGAGGGAGTTCAGTCACCTGATCACCATCTGTGTTTACATCCCTCTGAGGGCTGACGTAGCCGCTGCATGTGAGAGGATTCACTCGGTCACAGCAAGGCTGCAGACACACCACCCTGAGGCATTTATGATCATTTCTGGGGACTTTAATCATGCTACTTTGGACTCTACCTTGGCTGCTTTTTACCAGGCTGTGGATTGTCCAATAAGGAACAGGACAATTGACTTGCTGTATGCTGTGAGGGATGCATACAGAGTTACACCCCTCCCCCCACTGGGGAAGTCTGACCACAACCTGGTTCTTCTACAGCTGAAGTACACCCCCCTGGTTCAAAGGCAGCCTGCAACAACTAGCTCCATCAGGAGGTGGTCCCCTGAAATGGAAGATGCCCTCAGAAACTGCTATGACATCACAGACTGGGATGTGCTGCTTAGCCCACACTGTGAGGACATAGAGGAGCTGACACACTGTCTGACAGATTACCTCAATTTCTGTGCAGATGTGGTCTCCCCCTCTAAGACTGTACGGTGTTACCCTAATAACAAACCATGGGTAACACAGGAAGTCAAAGCTGTCCTCAACAGGAAGAAGGCCACCTTCAGGAGCATGAACAGGGAGGCGATGAAAGCAGCACAGCAGGAGGTGAAACGCTGCGTGAGGGAAGCTAAGGACAGCTACAGGAGAAAGGTGGAGCAGAAGCTGAAGGAGAACAGCATGAGAGAGGTCTGGGAAGGTGTGAAAACCATCACAGGCCACAATACAAAGACCAGAGTCATTGAGGGGACAGTGGAGAGGGCGAATGAGTTGAACAACTTCTTCAACCGGTTCAACCAGCCCACGTCCCCCCACCCTCCCCCTCACTGCAGCCATCTCTCCTTCTTCCCTCAACACACCTTCCCCCCAGTCATCACAGCAGCCCCCTCCTCCCCCACCTCAACACAGTCTCCTCCATGCATTACTGCAAACCAGGTCAGAGGTCAACTGAGGAAGCTTCACCCCAGGAAAGCAGCAAGCCCGGACAAGGTGTGTCCCCGACTACTGAAGACCTGCACTGCTGAACTGGGTGAACCACTCCAACACATCTTCAACCTCAGCCTGCAGCTGGGGAGAGTGCCCACCCTCTGGAAGACATCATGTATTGTTCCAGTTCCCAAAAAGAATCGGCCCAGCGAGGTGAACGACTTCTGACCGGTGGCACTCACTTCACATCTGATGAAGACATTGGAGCAGCTCTTCCTCAGCCTCCTCAGACCCCAGGTACAACATGACCAGGACTGTCTGCAGTTTGCATACCGGGCAGGTGTTGGTGTGGAAGACGCCATCCTCTACCTGTTACACCGAGCCCACTCGCATCTGGATAAGGGAAATGGCACAGTGAGGATCCTCTTCTTGGACTTCTCGAGTGCCTTCAACACCATCCAGCCCCTTTTGCTTCAGGACAAACTGAACAGGATGTGAGTGGACCCCTGGCTGGTCACCTGGATCTCCAGCTACCTCACTGACAGGCTGCAGTACGTCAGGCTGAAGGACATCACATCTGACACTGTGATTAGCAGCACTGGAGCACCCCAGGGCACGGTGCTGGCCCCTCTTCTCTTCATCCTGTACACCGTGGACTTCTGCTACAACTCGGAGCTGTGTCACATTCAGAAGTTTGCTGATGAGACAGCCATTGTTGGGTGTATCAGTGATGACAGAGAGGCGGGGTATAGGAGCCTGGTGAGGGACTTTGCTGTGTGGTGCAACAGGAACCATCTGCAGCTCAGCACTTCAAAGACCAAGGAGCTGTTCCTTGACTTTGGGAGGTCCAGACCAAGGTCACGACCAGTTCTGATCGAGGGAGTCGAGGTGGAGGCTGTGGATTCCTACAAGTACCTCAGGCTGTGGCTGGACAGTAAGCTGGACTGGACTTGCAACACCAATCACTTATACAAGAAGGGACAGAGCAGGCTATACTTCCTTAGGAGGCTGTGGTCCTTTAACATCTGCAGGAAACTCCTGTGGATGTTCTATCAGTCTGTGGTTGCCAGTGTCCTGTTTTACACCGTGGTGTGCTGGGGGTGCAGCACATCCAAGAAGGACACATCCAGGCTGGACAAACTGATCAGGCTGGCTGGCTCTGTGGCCAGCATGAAACTAGACTCTTTGGTGACTGTGGCAGAGAAGAGGTCTATGGACAAACTATTGAACATCATGGACGATGCCAGTCACCCTCTGCACACTGTCATCAGCAACCAGAGGAGCCTGTCCAGTGACAGAATGCTCCTTCCCAAGTGCAGGAAGAACAGACTCAAAAACTCCTTTGTCCTTCATGCCATTACACTGTACAACTCCTCTCTTGGGGGGAGGAGAGGTAACAGGAGGACAGAGGACGGGAAGGAGCAGTAGCCTAGCCTAACAATAAGCAATACCGGACAATGTGCAATATAAAGTGCAATATTTCTCCTGCTGCCCCCCTTTTTCCTTTTCCCCCCTCCTCTCACTCCTTCCTCTCTTCCCCATATCTTATTCTTTTTATGTTTGTATATGTAAATACTTAATTTATCTAGAAGTTTTTCTATCTTTCTTTTCTCTGTTTATCTGTAATGATGCTGCTGGAATCTTAATTTCCCTGAGGGAACCATCTCAAAGGGATCAATAAATTTTGATCTCATCTAATCTAAGACATTTTCAAAATGGTGAGTGAGAATGTCCAGTGTTCAAATAAGTTTTGTTAAAGTAAAGCATATGCACAGTTTCTTTGAAATTCAGCCTTATATGGGGAATTTGCAATGTTGCAATGACTGTCAATATCTCTACAAGAATATGAGATACAGTGGTGCTGAAAGTTTGTGAACCCTTTAGAATTTTCTATATTTCTGCATAAATATGACCTAAAACATCATCAGATTTTCACACAACTCCTAAAAGTAGATAAAGAGAACCCAGTTAAACAAAGGAGAAAAAAATATTATACATGGTCATTTATTTATTGAGGAAAATGATCCAATATTACATATCTGTGAGTGGCAAAAGTATGTGAACCTCTAGGATTAGCAGTTAATTTAAAGTGAAATTTAGAGTCAGGTGGTTTCAATCAATGGGATGACAATCAGGTGTGAGTGGGCACCCTGTTTTATTTAAAGAACAGGGATCTATCAAAGTCTGATCTTCACAACACGTGTTTGTGGAAGTGTATCATGGCACAAACAAAGGAGATTTCTGAGGACCTCAGAAAAAGTGTTGATGCTCATCAGGCTGGAAAAGGTTACAAAACCATCTCTAAAGAATTTGGACTCTACCACCAATTATGTCCAATTGTGTACAAATGGAGGAAATTCAAGACCATTGTTACCCTCCCCAGGAGTGGTCGACCAACAAAGATCACTCCAAAAGCAAGGCATTTAATAGTCGGCGAGGTCACAAAGGACCCCAGGATAACTTCTAAGCAATGGAAGGCCTCTCTCACATTGGCTAATGTTCATGAGTCCACCATCAGGAGAACACTGAACAACAATGGTGTGCATGGCAGGGTTGTAAGGAGAAAGCCACTGCTCTCCAAAAAGAACACTGCTGCTTGTCGGCAGTTTGCTAAAAATCATGTGGATAAGCCAGAAGGCTATTGGAAAAATGTTTTGTGGACTGATGAGACCAAAATAAAACTTTTTGGTTTAAATGAGAAGCGTTCTGTTTGGAGAAAGGAAAACACTGCATTCCAGCATAAGAACCTTATCCCATCTGTGAAACATGGTGTTGGTAGTATCATGGTTTGGGCCTGTTTTGCTGCATCTGGGCCAGGACGGCTTGCCATCATTGATGGAACAATGAATTCTGAATTATACCAGCGAATTCTAAAGGACTGTGGTTGGTAGAAGAGAGCAACTGGACTTGCTTGAAGATTCTTGAAGACATTTCACCTCTCATCCAAAAGGCTTCTTCAGTTCTGTCTGACTAATAGGGAGTATCAGGTATTTATTCTCTCATGGATGAAAAGCTCATCTAAGGTGTCATTGAGTCATCCTGTTGGTGTGGGTCACTAGAGGCTGGGTGTGAATGGCCTCGAGAGTCGTTAGGGTGATCAATGGATTGCCCGTTAGAGTGATCAATGGAATGCTGATTCTCTCTGCCCTCCTGTGAGTCACTGAAAACAGCTGGGTTTTGGTGTGCATTCAGTTGTCTGGGAAGTGTGCCAAGGACTGCATTGTAGGTGGCTGATAAATGATGTCTTAGACCCCCACCTCTGTTCAGTGATGGCCGTTCCAGGTTGACAAAAATGGCTTCTTTAACTCCTCGCTCATACCAACGATCCTCTCTGGCTAAAATGCGTACGTTGCAATCCTGAAATGAGTGTCCTTTGTTGTTAAGATGAAGGTTGACAGCAGAGTCCTGGCCTAAGGAACTGGTTCTCCTGTGTTGAGCCATGCGCCTGTGAAGCGGTTGTTTTGTTTCCCCAATATACGAGTCTGTGCATTCCTCACTGCACTGAATTGCATACACTGTGTTGTCCTGTTTGTGTCTGGGTTATGTTCCACTTCCTCCATGTAAAGATTGGCCACAATAGGGGACACCGGTGAGCCCATGGCGCATCCATGATTCTGTCTGTATAAACTTTCATTAAACATTTCTGTAGTGCCCTACTAATTCTAGTGTATCCTTTTGTCGTGTAATTTATTATTTATGTGATTTATTTTGTGCATTAAAAGAGAAAACTGTGTATTTTGGTTAAAGTATTCAAATATCCCACGTTTAGAGCAGACCTTGAACCTATCATGTCCGTTTCTGTTTGGTGCATTGGATATACAGGTGTCAATCAAACAAGTTTGGGATAGACTTCTGACCTATCGGATTTGGTGAGGGGCGGGGTTTTGGTTGAGACAAAGACGAGACAGGGTGAGGAGAAACACGAGGAGGGGAAAAAAAAGTAAAATACCTGTTTAAGTTCAATTTTATTGTTAAAATACTGTTAAAAAACTGTTTTATTTTGGAAGATTAAAACCTAGTGGGATTGCGACTCAGTGTGACTTTTACCAGCGGAGCGAGGCCATGTTAGGAGACATTTGAGAGTGGAGGAGAGCTGCGTCAGGCACCATTAGGAAGCCTGGAATTATTTACAAGTTCCTGGTGTGCTTCAGACATTGCCACTCACGCTGCTGCAGTAGAGGTGCTCAGGACTTGCAGCTGCCAGGGCCTTTCTACACGTGGACCAAGGTTTTTTTCTCCCTCCTGCTGGCTGTGTATGGCAGTCTTGAATGGACTGTTACTACTATCTTTCTGAGTCTCCAAGGGACTGTGAGTACTAACTATTCTCCAGCTGAGGGTTACTTATGAGCTCCAACAGCACGCCAACGAACATGGTACCATAGACTGAGTTAGAAAATCCCGGGTAATAATATTATTATTTTCATTTGTTTATTTTATTTGTTTGGGGGTTTCTGAAATAAATACTGTGATATATTTTTGCAATCAATGTGTGTATATGAGAGTGATTCATGTTAAATAGTGAGGTAAGTCATTTCATTGTAAGGTCATCTGATTTATGTGGAACATTACAGGGCCATATCTGAGTAAGTATGAAGCATGGGAGGTAAAGCTCACACATACAGTATAGCTAAGTTATAAGCTAACTGGGCCTTTTGCACCTCGGTTTGAATCATATGTTGTACACAATTCCCAGTTTTATTTTTATAGCCATCACCTATTCCTCTCCCCTGCTAAAACATGTTTAAGGGGTAGAGTGTGTACCCACCAGGGTTGTGTTAACAAAATAGGGATTGAGTGAGGGAGCTACACATGGGGGCTCGTCCAGGATCCACTGTGTACTGTGAGTGTGTGAGATGCTAATTGCTAATGCTAAATTGTTAAATTTAGCTTTGTTTTTTTCCTTTTGTGTGTAACTTAAAAGTGTATGTACTCTCAACGAAAAAGGTAAAAGGTTAACACACCATGGAGCCTGAACAGATAGTGAAATGGTGTGAAGACAAGAAGACTGATGCAACTAAAGCCATTGTACTTAGTGAAGTGTCTGTTGATGTACAGTGGGGCAAAAAAGTATTTAGTCAGTCACCAATTGTGCAAGTTCTCCCACTTAAAAAGATGAGAGAGGCCTGTAATTTTCATCATAGGTATACCTCAACTATGAGAGACAAAATGAGGAAAAAAAATCCAGAAAATCACATTATCTGATTTTTAAAGAATTTATTTGCAAATTATGGTGGAAAATAAGTATTTGGTCAATAACAAAAGTTCAACTCAATACTTTGTTATATACAATTTGTTGGCAATGACAGAGGTCAAACGTTTTCTGTAAGTCTTCACAAGGTTTTCACACACTGTTGCTGGTATTTTGGCCCATTCCTCCATGCAGATCTCCTCTAGAGCAGTGATGTTTTGGGGCTGTCGCTGGGCAACACGGACTTTCAACTCCCTCCAAAGATTTTCTATGGGGTTGAGATCTGGAGACTGGCTAGGCCACTCCAGAACCTTGAAATGCTTCTTACGAAGCCACTCCTTCATTGCCCAGGCGGTGTGTTTGGGATCGTTGTCATGCTGAAATACCCAGCCATGTTTCATCTTCAATGCCCTTGCTGATGGAAGGAGGTTTTCACTCAGAATTTCATGATACATGGCCCCATTCATTCTTTCCTTTACACGGATCAGTCGTCCTGGTCCCTTTGCAGAAAAACAGCCCCAAAGCATGATCTTTCCACCCCCATGCTTCACAGTAGGTATGGTGTTCTTTGGATGCAACTCAGCATTCTTTCTCCTCCAAACACGACAAGTTGAATTTTTAGCAAAAAGTTCTATTTTGGTTTCATCTGACCATATGACATTCTCCCAATCCTCTTCTGGATCATCCAAATGCTCTCTAGCAAACTTCAGATGGGCCTGGACATGTACTGGTTTAAGCAGGGGGACACATCTGGCACTGCAGGATTTGAGTCCCTGGCAGCATAGTGTGTTACTGATGGTAGCCTTTGTTACTTTGGTCCCAGCTCTCTGCAGGTCATTCACTAGGTCCCCCCATGTGGTTCTGTGATTTTTGCTCACTGTTCTTGTGATCATTTTGACCCCACGGGGTGAGATCTTGCGTGAAGTCCCAGATCGAGGGATATTATCAGTGGTCTTGTATGTCTTCCATTTTCTAATAATTGCTCCCACAGTTGATTTCTTCACACCAAGCTGCTTACCTATTGCAGATTCAGTCTTCCCAGCCTGGTGCAGGTCTACAATTTTGTTTCTGGTGTCCTTTGACAGCTCTTTGGTCTTGGCCATAGTGGAGTTTGGAGTGTGACTGTTTGAGGTTGTGGACAGGTGTCTTTTATACTGATAATGAGTTCAAACAGGTGCCATTAATACAGGTAATGAGTGGAGAACAGAGGAGCCTCTTAAAGAAGAAGTTACAGGTCTGTGAGAGCCAGAAATCTTGCTTGTTTTTAGGTGGCCAAATACTTATTTTACAGAGGAATTTACCAATTAATTCATTAAAAATCCTACAATGTGATTTCCTGGATTCTTTCCCCCCATTCTGTCTCTCATAGTTGAAGTGTACCTATGATGAAAATTACAGGCCTCTCTCATCTTTTTAAGTGGGAGAGCTTGCACAATTGGTGGCTGACTAAATACTTTTTTGCCCCACTGTAACTGATGATGCTATTTACAAAACACTGGTTGGGGCTAAGATCTTTGGTAAATGTAAAATAAAGGGGAGATATTTCGGACCCCTTGGGAGAAAAAAAAACAGTTAATATTGGTTGAGACCACTAAAGACATGACTTCAGCTGACTTACCTGAACAGCTCTTACTTGATGGTGGTTTGGAGACTTGGGTAATTAATGTCATGCAGACCCATACTGGTCCAGTCGTTCATGAACCAACAGACTGTAGGTATCATGCCGCCATCTTGTGTCAGAACTACAATTCCCAGGCAACTTCTGTGTGACCTACGTCACACGTGGGCGGGATCATCTACGTCAGTCCGCCATGCGCGCATAAGTCCAAGCGGAAGCTCCGCCATTTTGTCTCTCGCGTCCGGTTTTCAAGGGAGCTAGACACACAAAAGAGATGCTCTCCACCAAAAAGACGTCTTCTTTCTTGCAAGATCCATCACTCAGCGCGATTTTCTTTCTTACCCTTGGCAAAGGTAAACTCTAGAGTCGCACGATCTTTAAACTCAACCTGAGTTACAACCGGTTTACTTGTATTAGAAGTGACGTCACGACTGCAGCCCAGGCAGTTAAACGTTAAGAAGCGATTGAATCCTTTTTAACTCAAAAGCACTGTGCATCTTATTCTGATCAGAGACTTTTCCTCACGAACGCTGAGGTTCGGACCAAGAATCCTCTGCTTTCTACGGGAACCACCCAAGTGCTCCGCTGGACCCGAAAGTTTCTACGCCTCCATCACGAGCGGCTCACGTGCTCCCACGGCGAGGCCCGAGACTACACCGGCGAATATTTCTTCATATCTTGCTAAAGGCAGGATTAAGTAAGATTTTGGCATTTGGGCATAATTAAGATAGTCTTAGGAATGTGCTTTTATTTGAAATAGTGTGAATTTAAACCCAGGTTTATTGTTGCACTGTTAAACACGCAGCGTGTTGATTTATTTTGTTCTATGTTCTCTCAATTGTTTAATAGATAGGCTGTGCATGCTCCTTCTCTCTCTCTTATTCTGACTAACACTAATTTCCTTATCATACATTTTGGCCTTATCAAGGTTTCAGTGAGTTTGGTAATGTTATGAGTGTGGAATCTTTTTGTTACTGAGAAAACACGTGCTCAACAGGCCTGACCAGGCCTGATACACTTTAGATAGCTTCCCTTTGTCTTTAGCTACCTCGTGCTCAGTAGGCCTCACCAGGCCTAACAAACACGCTTTAGCTAGGCCATAGGGCCTTTCACAAACACACTAGCAACACAAGGCTAATCTAGGCCTCCACCACGTGTAGTTAGCTACACGAGGCTAAACACATGGTCAAGTCCTTCCCCCCCCACACACACACAAGCACACATTAGCAACAGAGCTAATCCTTTGTTCTATTTAGATAACATTCTTTTGTTTTAGCTAGCAACAAGCTAGGCCATACACACACACACCACACATGTATATACACACCTCACTATTTGTATATATTGATTATCCATTTTTGTCTTTGTTATAATAAATCCATTTATTATCAAAGCTGTGTGTATTCATCTTGTTGGTGAACAATATCTGAAGTCCCCAATCTCCTCAAAGAATTCAAAAAGGTGCATATGAGTTATGTAATATGGTAAGTGATCGTAATAATTTGGAAATATACCATAATTTAGCTGTTTGGTAATTTATTATTAAGCACCAGGATTAATGGTATGATTCACTAAATGATTCATTGAACGATTCACTAAATGATTCACTAAACGATTCATTGAACGATTCACTAAACGATTCATTGAACGATTCACTAAATGATTCATTGAACGATTCACTAAATGATTCACTGAATGATTCACTTCAAATGAGACTGATTCTATGGTATGATTCAATTCAAAGGAGTCAAAGTAAACGATTCAATGGGATTGATTCATTTTAATTATTAACCTTCAAATTTAATGAGACGGATTTAATGAGATTGATCACTTAATTTCAATAATTAACTGATTGCACCCACAGTAAAATTGGTGCCCCGTGTGAGGCAGATTGGTTTGTTGACTTCTGGAATATTGTTCAACAAATAAACTATCAGTTGATTCGGCAACTGCTAAGGGAAATTCCCAGGTGTGTTAAAAAGTTAAACAGTAGTGTGATAACCATATCACAAATACTCATAACCTATTTAACTTAGGATAAGAGAGCATTTCCAAATAAACCTCATTAATTAATTATAGTTAATGATAATTAATAATGATTAAATTAATAATTAACTCATTGATTAATTATCTAGTATCCAGCCTAAGTAAAATGGCACCCCCTCGTGTCTCAAAAATGGAAGACAACGCTCAAGACGTGTCTCTCCTTGAGGTCATCGCAGACCTCTGTTCTGCCTCCGAAAAGGCAAACATTAAGTACATGAGTGAGAGTGAATGCCAAAACAACTTAGATAACTCAAACAAACACATGAGAGATCCAAAAAGAACAACTTTTAATGTCCAAGCGGCACTAGGTAAGCTATTCCTATCATACTTCCAAAATGCTGATTTGGAAATCAGACGCCTTCGTGGAGAGGTTGAAAGGCTGACCACCAGCAACGCCGAGCTGACAGCCGATAATAATGATTTACAAAGGGAGCATGAGCTCTTGAAGACCTCCCTTGATGATTGCACCGAACGGCTAGAGAAAGCCAAAATGGTTGCTAAGAGGGCTGCCCAGGAGCAGACCCCCCAAGAGCAGCGCGAGGGGCGTGAAAGACCCCCAACAATGCGCCAAAGCTCAGAGCGGGAAGAGGCGTCCGAACCGGACACCATAAATGATCTGGTCGAGAACCAGACATCCCACCAAACTCCATCAACTCGCTACACGACCCCGTCGTCGTCTAGCCAGGATGGAGCCACCCTGCGCTCACCCCGAGCCCAGGCCCGTAGCACACCTAGGTCAGTGCGCTTCAGTTTCCCTGATCCATCTTCAGATGAATCAGACCATGCATCTCGTGCGAAGCGGGAGCGATTCCAGAGTAGCTCAGACAGTGAGTACTCAGGAGAGCAAAAGAAGCCGAGTAAGGACGTGCACCAAGCCCTCCGCCTACGGCAAATTGACCTACTTGCCCAAGATATCGAGCGATTCGATCCCGATAATAAAAGAACAAATGTAAATGATTATTTACGAGGAATTGACTGATGCCTGATGGACCTGCCGAACGCCACAACACGTGAAAAACTTAGACTAATCTGGAAGACCTCCAGTAGTAGCGTTCGTGCCTTTTTAGAGACACTACCCCCAAACATTCGTGATAGTTATTCGAAACTTCGCAATTACATGAGGGAAGAATATGCGCCATACACGGACGAAACCTTTTGTGTGCATTACAAATCAAACAAAAACGGTCTGAGGCGCCTCGTGAATATTACAGACGGCTATGTACTGCCTATTTCCAAGGTAGTAGCACACCAGGGTTGGAAGAAGATAGAGGTTTCATATCTCTCTTCTTACATAACCTCCACCCAAGCATGCGGACCCATGTCACACTGACGTGTCGACGAGGTCGCTATTTGATGAGGGAAATTAGGCGACTAGCCCAAATGACCTGGGAGACCATCGTCAAAACCGCAAACGGAAACGATGATGACCCCAGAGTCCTTAGGCTCCAGGATGCAAATGGGCCCCCGCTAACCTTAGAAGGAGGTGAAGCACCGAAAGGGGGACCCACCTGGAAAAATTCCGGTCCAGCCCGATCCTTGCCGAGCCATCACAAGGGTGAGTGGAAAAATCGACAAGGTAAGGCCAGGAGGGACCGAGGGCGAGTCCACAGTGACTATGGCAATCGCCCATCCCATGAAAAGGGTCGTAGGGAACAAAACGGTTGGCAGCAAAACCGTCATCCCCGCTCTGACCAGAAACTGCAGAAGTGTTCCGACCGTAGCTCTAAACGCAAGGGTAGAGACGACCAACACAGTGACTCAGACCAACCTGGTGAGTTCCACTCAGAGCTGGACTCTTTAAAAGCCCAGTTGGCTGAGATTAAAGAACTGTTACAGGAGACGTCAGACCCCTCAACAGATAAAACAAAAGAGCCCAAGAAAAATGACAAAAAGCTATTCGCTGGCATGACTAAGCCAGGAACCACGGGTATATCTCGTGAAAGCGGGAGGAGATCCCTCTGAAACAGCAGGCGAGGGTCAGGATGTAGGGCCCCCCCGGTGGTGAAGGCAAACACACAAAACGCACCTCTCATGTGCGCTAAAGTCTTCACCACCATCTCTCAGACACACGGCTCTCACAAGGCAACCCAATCCCAACCAAGCCCTGCGACATAAACTTAGTCAGCTTCACACAAAACAAAACCCCACAGTCATTGGATCCCACAAAATATGCACAAAACCGTTGTGACGAGATTAGTGCGAATACTGATCAACCGAATACTGATCAACCAAGCGCCACGCGAGATCAAATTTCTGATGAACTTCAGTTCATGTCTTTGAACACCGAGTCCGATGTTGAGACACCTGACATCGCGACTCCCCCTAGTGGCAAAAATCTCCCTCTATCCATCGACACAGACACCCATTTCACTGCTGATGTAATGGCTGCGCTGTGGAACATGTTAGGCATCGAGGCGAAATTCCATATCGCGTACCACCCTCAATTCTCTGGTCAGGCTGAACGAGCCATTCAAACCATTGTGAGCATGCTGCGAAAGTATATCACAAACCATGGTAAAATTTGGGACGTGAAACTTCCCTTGGTGCTAAGGGCCATTTGGTCCACCCCTCATTGCGCCACTGAAGTCACACCCTTTGGGATGATGACTGGGCGAGAGTCGGTTCTTCCCCCGCATCTCCTATACAAACCAGAGGCCATGAGCGTCGCGATTGCATACACCGCACATCAATATGTCGCCGACCTACAACGCCACCTACAGTCAACCTTTACAGGTGCCCAAAAGAATCTCGATTCGAGAGTAGAAGGACACAAAGCCTATTACACCCGAATCTCAGAGAAGTTCCTACCACCCTGGTCGAGACCTTTCGATCGTGGGAAAACCGTTCCCCGTCGCGTATCACATTAGGACATCTAGGCCTAATCAAACGCTTTCATATCGATTTAATCGAACCAAACCTTTTGAACAGTCCTCACTCCAAAAGGGGGTGGACGACAGCTAGGCCCATCCTGTCCACCTAGCTTGTACGCATCACTCAACCATAAGCGTACACTAACATTCCCGGTCAGACTTCACCAACCCAATGAAGTAATAACCCTTCAGTATAACATGGTAGATAAATACTAAAATCCGCTATTATTACTAGTGTGTATTCATCGCAAATACACCTGGCATATAGTCTTGGCAGTGCTATCCTCATTTTTTTTGTGAATCCACAAAACTTAAAGATGTGCACCTTCATTAAAGACATCCACTGGGTCTGCCCAGGCAACCCAAACATAATACATGCCAAACTAGATAAGATGGTCTGTGTCCCTGACAGCTTTAGCCGCAGTAGCGCACGCTCTCTGACCAGACCACCCACTGCTATTACCAAACACAGAAGATTTCTAGAAGATTAGGTTTGCCAACCCAAACACTAACACTTCTTTTCTTCCTTCATTTCTTCTCTTTTCTTGTTTTTTTATGCATAAGAAATTGAACACTACATGTCTCATGTTCAATGTTTAATTTTTTTTTTTTGATGTGGTTTTGATCTAGTTAGTTAGTGATTATATGCCCAAAATGCCCATAGTGATTGCATGCCCCAAATGCCTCTGTCTCCAACTGTCTTACTGGAACTCACAAGTTTACACAGTCTTCACAGAACACCATGGACTGTGCAGAGCAAGGCTACCTCAAGGACTATGGACACGGCGATGATACGATACGGTGCTCTCAGTGCTACGACTCCGTCATACCCCTGAGACCAAAAGGGGGACTGTAGGTATCATGCCGCCATCTTGTGTCAGAACTACAATTCCCAGGCAACTTCTGTGTGACCTACGTCACACGTGGGCGGGATCATCTACGTCAGTCCGCCATGCACGCATAAGTCCAAGCGGAAGCTCCGCCATTTTGTCTCTCGCGTCCGGTTTTCAAGGGAGCTAGACGCACAAAAGAGATGCTCTCCACCAAAAAGACGTCTTCTTTCTTGCAAGATCCATCACTCAGCGCGATTTTCTTACTTACCCTTGGCAAAGGTAAACTCTAGAGTCGCACGATCTTTAAACTCAACCTGAGTTACAACCGGTTTACTTGTATTAGAAGTGACGTCACGACTGCAGCCCAGGCAGTTAAAAGTTAAGAAGCGATTGAATCCTTTTTAACTCAAAAGCGCTGTGCATCTTATTCTGATCAGAGACTTTTCCTCACGAACGCTGAGGTTCGGACCAAGAATCCTCTGCTTTCTACGGGAACCACCCAAGTGCTCCGCTGGACCCGAAAGTTTCTATGCCTCCATCACAAGCGGCTCACGTGCTCCCACGGCGAGGCCCGAGACTACACCGGCGAATATTTCTTCATATCTTGCTAAAGGCAGGATTAAGTAAGATTTTGGCATTTGGGCATAATTAAGATAGTCTTAGGAATGTGCTTTTATTTGAAATAGTGTGAATTTAAACCCAGGTTTATTGTTGCACTGTTAAACACGCAGCGTGTTGATTTATTTTGTTCTATGTTCTCTCAATTGTTTAATAGATAGGCTGTGCATGCTCCTTCTCTCTCTCTTATTCTGACTAACACTAATTTCCTTATCATACATTTTGGCCTTATCAAGGTTTCAGTGAGTTTGGTAATGTTATGAGTGTGGAATCTTTTTGTTACTGAGAAAACACGTGCTCAACAGGCCTGACCAGGCCTGATACACTTTAGATAGCTTCCCTTTGTCTTTAGCTACCTCGTGCTCAGTAGGCCTCACCAGGCCTAACAAACACGCTTTAGCTAGGCCATAGGGCCTTTCACAAACACACTAGCAACACAAGGCTAATCTAGGCCTCCACCACGTGTAGTTAGCTACACGAGGCTAAACACATGGTCAAGTCCTTCCCCCCCCACACACACACAAGCACACATTAGCAACAGAGCTAATCCTTTGTTCTATTTAGATAACATTCTTTTGTTTTAGCTAGCAACAAGCTAGGCCATACACACACACACCACACATGTATATATACACCTCACTATTTGTATATATTGATTATCCATTTTTGTCTTTGTTATAATAAATCCATTTATTATCAAAGCTGTGTGTATTCATCTTGCTGGTGAACAATATCTGAAGTCCCCAATCTCCTCAAGGAATTCAAAAAGGTGCATATGAGTTATGTAATATGGTAAGTGATCGTAATAATTTGGAAATATACCATAATTTAGCTGTTTGGTAATTTATTATTAAGCACCAGGATTAATGGTATGATTCACTAAATGATTCATTGAACGATTCACTAAATGATTCACTAAACGATTCATTGAACGATTCACTAAACGATTCATTGAACGATTCACTAAATGATTCATTGAACGATTCACTAAATGATTCACTGAATGATTCACTTCAAATGAGACTGATTCTATGGTATGATTCAATTCAAAGGAGTCAAAGTAAACGATTCAATGGGATTGATTCATTTTAATTATTAACCTTCAAATTTAATGAGACTGATTTAATGAGATTGATCACTTAATTTCAATAATTAACTGATTGCACCCACAAGACTTTCAGGCCAAGTTAATGTCATTCCTACCTCATGAAGGGAAGACCTTAGCTGATGTCACAGGTTTGTTAACTCCTGCTCCGCCCACCCCAAGAGACCTTAATACAGAGCTAGTGACTGCTATATCCTCATTGGTTGACAAGTGCCACATGCCTACTGATGGACAAGGGTATCGCAAGCTCCACCTGTTCTCAGGTGTCAAGCCAACTCCACATGGAGAAGAGGAGTATGAGGCCTGGGCTGAACAAACTGCACATATGCTGGATGAATGGCAGTGTCTTGACACAGTTAAGAAACAAAGAATTGCTGAGAGTCTTAAAGGGCCAGTGGCAGACATTGTTTGATCTCTAAGAGTGAGTGATCCCAACTCCTCTGCCAGTGACTATTTAAAAGCCCTTGAAACAGCTTTTGGTACCACTGAGAGTGCAGCTGATCTCATGGTGAGATTCCGTCATACATTCCAACAGGAAGGTGAGAGACTTTCAGCCTACATACTCAGACTGGATAAGTTGTTGCACGCAGTTTATCGTAAATGTGGTATTCCGGTGAAAGACATGAATCATACTTACATTGAACAAGTGGTGAGAGGATCCCTACCTCATGATCAGGTGGCACTGCGCATAAGGATGACATACAAATGTAAGCCTGATCCAAGCTTCACAGAGCTGCTGCGTGACGTCAGAGAAGAGGAAGAGATGATTCTTGAAAGACAAACTGTGAAAAATGTCGCACCCACATCTCGAGTTATGTGTGCAGGGTGTGCTACTGTTTCTATTACATCTGGTCAGTCAGAGCCTGTCACCGTGGCTGCTGTTTCCGAAAATAACTCTGCCATAGAAAACCTGAAGAGGGAAGTTCAAAGTCTCAAAAATGAGGTCACCCGTCTGCTCTTTGTATCAGTAGCTGCCTCCGATAGTGCCACCCAGCATCAGGCATTTAACTCTAATGACCAACAGAGAAAGCCTACGACCCCACCTGCTCGCAACAAAGAATGAACGACCAACCGTCAGTCTTGTGCTGATGTCTTTTGTTACAGGTGTGGTGAAGATGGTCATTTTCAACGTGAATGCTCAAACCCAGAAAACCTCAGAAAAGTCAACCAGCGTCTCCTAAGAGCCAAACAGGGAAACTCCCCAGGGGCTCAGTAGAGGAATGGCCTGATACCCCGGAGAAGATATGTTCCACCAAGTGTGACATGCTAAATGAAAAGTACAATAGCCTCCCTGAAGGTTTAGTTGGACCGAGCAATGTTGTCCCTGTACAAATTGAAGGTATCCACAGTAACGCTTTACTTGATGGTGGGTCTCAAGTCACTCTGCTATATCTTTCCTTTTACGATGAACATCTGAAGCACCTGCCACTGACTCCTATTGGCCGCTTGGAGATATGGGGTCTCAGTGTGGATGAGTACCCCTATGATGGATATCTGTGTGTGGAGTTGGAGTTTGGTGAAGATGTAGTGGGTGTTAATGAGACTGTCCAAACACTTGCGCTGGTTTGTCCTGATCCGGTCATGACGGGCGAGTATTCCATTATAGTTGGAACAAACACTTCTACTGTAAGGAGACTATATCAGACTTGCAAAACTCAAAAAGGGAACAATTTCATCCACAGTCTATCTGTTCACCCAGTCATCAAAAGGGCTTATGAGACATTTCAGGAAACCCCTGATACAGACATGGAGACAAAGCGAGGAACTGTCTGGTTCAACAGGGCCCAGCCTTTTACGTTGCCACCTGGAGGTGTGGCAACAGTCACTGGCATCCCAAAGTTTCCAGGAAGTGTCTCCTCACATGCTATCCTTATTGAGCGTCCTGAGGGGGGAGCTTTCCCTGATGAGCTGCTGGTAATGCCTGTTATGGATAACTGCACTGCTGTCAAATGTCGTTGCATCACAGTCACTGTGAGAAACATGTCCAAGCATGAGGTGACAATAAAGCGTGGAACACCCATCGCGCATGTGTTTCCTGTGGATGTAGTGAAGGAAGTCCTTGTGAAGGAGAAGCCTAAACCCTTCACGTCGGAGCTGTCATCATCCTCCTTTAACTTTGGTAACTCACCTGTGCCTCCTGAGTGGAAGGAGAGACTGTGCCAAAAGATAATGGAGAGAAAGGAGGTTTTCTCCTGCAGTGAATTTGATGTTGGTTGTGCTAAGTCCACAGAGCACACCATTCAGGTAACAGATGACAAACCCTTCAGAGAATGTTCTAGATGCTTACCTCCTCATGATATAGATGACGTTAGGAAAAACATCCATGAACTCAAAGAGGCTGGAATAATTTCTGAGTCCAGGAGTCCCTATGCGTCACCGATTTGTTATTGTGCGCAAGAAAAATGGAACCATACATATGTGTGTGGATTACAGAACATTAAACAAGAGAACAATCCCTGACCAATACACTGTCCCCAGAGTGGAAGATGCACTGTCCTGCTTAAATGGTAGCTGGTGGTTTAGTGTGCTTGATCTCAGAAGCGGCTATTACCAGATCCCTTTGAGTGCAGCTGACAAAGAAAAAACGGCCTTCATCTGCCCAGTTGGATTTTATCAGTTTGAGCGGATGCCGCAAGGGATTTGTGGAGCTCCAGCTACATTTCAACGGGTCATGGAGAGAACAGTAGGTGATATGAATCTCCTCGAGGTATTGGTGTACCTAGATGATGTTATCATCTTCGGGAGAACACTGGAGGAACATGAGTAGCGCCTTCTGAAAGTGCTGGATCGCCTTAAAGAGGAAGGATTAAAGCTGTCCTTGGATAAATGTCAGTTTTGTTGCTCCTCAGTCACCTACCTTGGCCACATAGTGTCCAGTGATGGCATCGCCACAGACCCTTCAAAGTTTGAAGCTGTTAAGTCTTGGCCACGTCCTAAAAATATTACTGCTCTGCGCTCATTCCTTGGTTTCTGTAGCTATTACAGAAGGTTCGTCAAAGATTTTTCCAGAGTATGTCATCCACTCAACCAGTTGCTGCATGGCTGCATCGTGGGGGGGGGGGGAGTCAAGAAAAGGGACAAAGACTGTAAAAGATGACAAGGCAAACAAAACAGAAGAGACAGAAAAAAAAACAAAGCCATGGTTCCACCCCTTGGAACCTTTTGGTTCTAGGTGGGATACACCCTGTGAGGAAGCATTTGAGACTTTGAAGAAGAGGCTTACTGAGGCACCCGTCTTAGCAATCGCAGACCCAGGTCTACCCTATGTACTACATGTTGATGCAAGCAGAGGAGGTTTAGGGGTGTCCTCTATCAGGACCAAGAAGATGGCTTACGCCCAATTGCATTTGTGAGCCGAAGTCTCACTCCATCCGAAAAGAACTATCCGACACACAAACTCGAGTTTTTGGCCTTAAAGTGGGCTGTCACCAGCAAGCTGCATGACTACCTCTATGGAGCCAAGTTTGAAGTTCAAACTGACAATAATCCACTAACCTATGTTCTAACTACAGCTAAGCTGGATGCAGCAGGGCATCGCTGGCTTGCTGAACTGTCAACATATGATTTTAGTTTGAAGTATCATCCAGGAAATCAGAACATTGATGCCGATGCATTGTCCAGGCGCCCTCATAGTGTCAATGAGAAAGAGAAGTGCATGTCCACCTCTGCAGTTAAAGCTCTCTGTCATATGACTTCAGTTGGTCCCCATCATCACAAACCCCACAGAGCCATTGACAGTTTAGGTTCCTCCAAGCATGCAGTGCCCAAAGCATATTGTAATCTATCTTCTCTGTCTACACACAAGCTACCCAATATGACAAATGCACAGATTTCTCATTCCCAGCAGGAAGACCCTTGCATTGGAGAAGTTTGGCATGCAGTTAGCCAGGGGGAAGTAGGGGGTGCTGACAAGGGAAGACATCCAGATGTGGCATTGTTGCTCAAAGAATGGGAGAAGCTAAAGATCAAAGAGTCAGTGCTGTACCGCATTAGCAAACCACCCAATAAGCCATTGCGACAGCAGCTGTTGCTTCCGGAAGAGTTCAGAAAAACTGTGCTTCAGTCTCTGCATGATCAGTGTGGCCACCTGGGTTTCGACAAGACCTATGGTCTGGTCCAAGGGAGGTTTTATTGGCCTAGGATGAAAACACAGGTTGAAAGGCACTGTAAAAATTGTCCAAGATGTATTCAAAGAAAGACGTTACCAAAAATAGCTGCTGAGCTTTCTCACCTCCACAGTAGCGGACCAATGGATCTTGTTTGCATGGACTTTCTTTCACTTTAACCTGACTCCACGAACATCTGCAATGTGCTGGTAATTACTGACCACTACACTCGGTATGCCCAAGCATTTGCCACAAAAGATCAAAAAGCCACAACAGTCGCTAAGGTGCTCTGGGAACAATATTTCGTTCACTATGGGTTACCAAAAAGAGTGCATTCAGACCAGGGCAGGGATTTTGAAAGTAGGCTCATTCAGGAACTTTTGAACATGTTGGGCATAAGGAAATCTAGAACGACACCCTATCACCCCCAGGGTGATCCCCAACCTGAGCGGTTCAACAGAACCCTACTTGACATGCTTGGAACTCTTGATGCGCATGAGAAAAGTAAATGGAGCAAGCACCTAAGTCATCTAGTTCATGCTTACAATTGCTCAGTGAATGAGACGACCGGCCATACACCATATTTTCTCATGCTTGGTTGAGAGGCAAGATTGCCAGTGGATTTGACATTTGGAGTCTCGAGTGATGGAACGTCCACCAAGTCCTACTTGCGCTATGTCAAAAACATGAGACGTGAACTTCAAGTTGCCATTCAGTTGGCTGAGAGTAAGTCAGAAAAGAAAGCCGAAGGAAACAAGAAGCATTATGATCAGAGAGTTTGTTTCTGTCCACTTGTTTCAGGAGACAGGGTTTTGATCAGAAACTTTGGACTGACTGGAAAACAAAAATTGGCTGATCGGTGGAAATCCACTCCATACATTGTGGCACATCAATTTCCTGGGTTGCCAGTGTTCAAGCTGACGCCAGAAGATGGCTCTGGTCCTGAAAAAATTCTCCACTGAAATAATATTCTGTCAAGAGGTGAATTTGCAGACAAGTGAGAATACAGAGAAAACTGGGTCTAATAAAAAAAGGACAAGCAAACGGCTCAAGGCTCAAAGAAATGTAAAGGCCAACCCCTTGTACTCATCAGCTCACAAAGAGGAAAATAGAGTTGACTCTGAGTCGGAATCAGAAGAGGATGATATTGGTGTATGGTATGACTATTTTGCACCATATCCATCCAGTGAGGAGAGAGATCAAAACAAACTATGCTCTGAACCTTTTGGCCTGGATTTGGATATTTCGGCAGCAGTCTCAGGAGTCTCTGATGTAGAGGAGAGCAGTGCTCAGGCACCTACAGCATCAAGTGAAGTTCCAGAGGAACAGTTAACTGTTGAAGTTGAGAGATCTCCCAGCAGTACAGTTGAACAAAATACTGAGACTGAGAGAGACATTTCCCTGACAAACCCTGATACCCTTACTCCAGGTCAAACTGTGGACAGTCGAGACACTGACATAAATTTGGGTGACAGACCTCGGAGACAGACAAGGGTTCCGCCTAGACTGACCTATGACTCCCTGGGAAACCCGACTTCAGTTGCAGTCAATACATATGGGATTGTCCCTATAGAGGTTAAAGGTCAAAATGATACAGTGTTTCCTGTCAAACGGCATAGAAGTACTTTTTACATGTGGATGGGTTAAAGACAGTATATAAGTGTCTGTGAAAACTGTAAAATGCAGGGGATGAGATTTATGTTTGCATGTCATGGGGACATGACAGTTTTAGTCGGGGGAGAGTGTAGTGCCCTACTAATTCTAGTGTATCCTTTTGTCGCGTAATTTATTATTTATGTAATTTATTTTGTGCATTAAAAGAGAAAACTGTGTATTTTGGTTAAAGTATTCAAATATCCCACGTTTAGAGCAGACCTTGAACCTATCATGTCCGTTTCTGTTTGGTGCATTGGATATACAGGTGTCAATCAAACAAGTTTGGGATAGACTTCTGACCTATTGGATTTGGTGAGGGGCGGGGTTTTGGTTGAGACAAAGACGAGACAGGGTGAGGAGAAACACGAGGAGGGGAAAAAAAGTAAAATACCTGTTTAAGTTCAATTTTATTGTTAAAATACTATTAAAAAAACTGTTTTATTTTGGAAGATTAAAACCTAGTGGGATTGCGACTCAGTGTGACTTTTACCAGCGGAGCGAGGCCATGTTAGAAGACATTTGAGAGCGGAGGAGAGCTGCGTCAGGTGCCATTAGGAAGCCTGGAATTATTTACAAGTTCCTGGTGTGCTTCAGACATTGCCACGTACGCTGCTGCGGTAGAGGTGCTCAGGACTTGCAGCTGCCAGGGCCTTTCTACACGTGGACCAAGGTTTTTTTCTCCCTCCTGCTGGCTGTGTATGGCAGTCTTGAATGGACTGTTACTACTATCTTTCTGAGTCTCCAAGGGACTGTGAGTACTAACTATTCTCCAACTGAGGGTTACTTATGAGCTCCAACAGCACGCCAACGAACATGGTACCATAGACTGAGTTAGAAAATCCCAGGTAATAATATTATTATTTTCATTTGTTTATTTTATTTGTTTGGGGGTTTCTGAAATAAATACTGTGATATATTTTTGCAATCAATGTGTGTATATGAGAGTGATTCATGTTAAATAGTGAGGTAAGTCATTTCATTGTAAGGTCATCTGATTTATGTGGAACATTACAGGGCCATATCTGAGTAAGTATGAAGCATGGGAGGTAAAGCTCACACATACAGTATAGCTAAGTTATAAGCTAACTGGGCCTTTTGCACCTCGGTTTGAATCATATGTTGTACACAATTCCCAGTTTTATTTTTGTAGCCATCACCTATTCCTTTCCCATGCTAAAATGTGTTTAAGGGGTAGAGTGTGTACCCACCAGGGTTGTGTTTAAAAAATTGGGATTGAGTGAGGGGGCTACATTTCTTTAATGAAAGTTTCTACAGACAGAAGCATGGATGCGCCATGGGCTCACCGGTGTCCCCTATTGTGGCCAATCTTTACATGGAGGATGTGGAACATAACCCAGACACAAACAGGACAAGGCAGTGTACGCAATTCAGTGCAGTGAGGAATGCACGGATTCGTATATTGGGGAAACAAAACAACCGCTTCACAGGCGCATGGCTCAACACAGGAGAGACAGTTCCTCAGGACAGGACTCTGCTGTCTACCTTCATCTTAACAACAAAGGACACTCATTTCAGGATTGCAACGTATGCATTTTAGCCAGAGTGGATTGTTGGTATGAGCGAGGAGTTAAAGAAGCCATTTTTGTCAACCTGGAATGGCCAACACTGAACAAAGGTGGGAGTCTAAGACATCATTTATCAGCCACTTACAATGCAGTCCTTGGCACACTTCCCAGACAACTGAATGCACACCAAAACCCAGCTGTTTTCAGTGACTCACAGGAGGGCAGAGAGAATCAGCATTCCATTGATCACCCTAACGACTCTCGAGGCCATTCACACCCAGCCTCCAGTGACCCACACCAACAGGATGACTCAACGACACCTTAGATGTGCTTTTCATCCATGAGAGAATAAATACCTGATACTCACTATTAGTCAGACAGAACTGAAGAAGCCTTTCGGATGAGAGGTGAAACGTCTTCAAGAATCTTCAAGCAAGTCCAGTTGCTCTCTTCTACCACCCACAGTTTACTATGACCTGGATGACTGAGAATCTTCAGACATAATTCTAAAGGAAAATGTCAGGACATCTGTCCATGAACTGAATCTCAAGATAAGGTGGGTCATGCAGCAAGACAAGGACTCTAAGCACACAAGTTGTTCTACCAAAGAATGGTTAAAGAAGATTAAAGGTAATGCTTTGGAATGGCCAAGTCAAAGTGCTGACCTTAATCCAAACGAAATGTTGTAGAAGGACCTGAAGCAAGCAGTTCATGCAAGGAAACCCACCAACATCCCAGAGTTGAAGCTGTTCTGTATGGAGGAATGGGCTAAAATTCCTCCAAGCTGGTGTGCAGAACTGATCAACAGTTACCAGAAATGTTTAGCTGCAGTTATTGCTGCACAAGAGGGTCACACCAGATACCAGTTTCTCCTTGCAACCCTGCCATGCACACCATTGTTGTTCAGTGTTCTCCTGATGGTGGACTCATGAACATTAACATTAGCCAATGTGAGAGAGGCCTTCAGTTGCTTAGAAGTTACCCTGGGGTCCTTTGTGACCTCGCCGACTACAACCCCGATTCCAAAAAAGTTGGGACAAAGTACAAATTGTAAATAAAAATGGAATGCAATGATGTGGAAGTTTCAGAATTCCATATTTTATTCAGAATAGAACATAGATGACATAGCAAATGTTTAAACTGAGAAAATGTATCATTTAAAGAGAAAAATTAGGTGAGTTTAAATTTCATGACAACACCACATCTCAAAAAAGGTGGGACAAGGCCATGTTTACCACAGTGAGACATCCCCTTTGCTCTTTCCAACAGTCTGTAAACGTCTGGGGACTGAGGAGACAAGTTGCTCAAGTTTAAAGATAGGAATGTTAACCCATTCTTGTCTAATGTAGGATTCTAGTGGCTCAACTGTCTTAGGTCTTTTTTGTCGTATCTTCCATTTTATGATGCGCCAAATGTTTTCTATGGGTGAAAGATCTGGACTGCAGGCTGGCCAGTTCAGTACCCGGACCCTTCTTCTATGCAGCCATGATGCTGTAATTGATGCAGTATGTGGTTTGGCATTGTCATGTTGGAAAATGCAAGGTCTTCCCTGAAAGAGACGTTGTCTGGATGGGAGCATATGTTGCTCTAGAACCTGGATATACCTTTCAGCATTGATGGTGTCTTTCAAGAAGTGTAAGCTGCCCATGCCACACGCACTAATGCAACCCCATACCATCAGAGATGCAGGCTTCTGAACTGAGCGCTGATAACAACTTGGGTCGTCCTTCTCCTCTTTAGTCCAAATGACACGGCATCCCTGATTTCCATAAGAACTTCAAATTTTGATTCGTCTGACCCCAGAATAGTTTTCCACTTTGCCACAGTCCATTTTAAATGAGCCTTGGCCCAGAGAAGACGTCCGCGCTTCTGGATCATGTTTAGATACGGCTTTTTCTTTGAACTATAGAGTTTTAGCTGCCAACGGCAGATGGAACGGTGAATTGTGCTCACAGATAATGTTCTCTGGAAATATTCCTGAGCCCATTTTGTGATTTCCAATACAGAAGCATGCCTGTATGTGATGCAGCACTGTCTAAGGGCCCAAAGATCACGGGCACCCAGTATGGTTTTCCGGCCTTGACCCTTACGCACAGAGATTCTTCCAGATTCTCTGAATCTTTTGATGATATTATGCACTGTAGATGATGATATGTTCAAACTCCTTGCAATTTTACACTGTCGAACTCCTTTCTGATATTGCTCCACTATTTGTCGGTGCAGAATTAGGGGGATTGGTGATCCTCTTCCCATCTTTACTTCTGAGAGCCGCTGCCACTCCAAGATGCTCTTTTTATATCCAGTCATGTTTATGACCTATTGCCAATTGACCTAATGAGTTGCAATTTGGTCCTCCAGCTGTTCCTTTTTTGTACCTTTAACTTTTCCAGCCTCTTATGGCCCCTGTCCCAACTTTTTTGAGATGTGTTGCTGTCATGAAATTTCAAATGAGCCAATATTTGGCATGAAATTTCAAAATGTCTGACTTTTGACATTTGATATGTTGTCTATGTTCTATTGTGAATACAATATCAGTTTTTGAGATTTGTAAATTATTGCAATACATTTTTATTTACAATTTGTACTTTGTCCCAACTTTTTTGGAATCGGGGTTGTATTACATGCCTTGCTCTTGGAGTTGGTCTGTGTTGGTCAACCACTCCTGGGGAGGGTAACAATGGTCTTGAATTTCCTCCATTTGTACACAATCTGTCTGACTGTGGATTGGTGGAGTCCAAACTCTTTCAAGATGGTTTTGTAACCTTTTCCAGCCTGACGAGCATCAACAACACTTTTTCTGAGGTCCTCAGAAATCTCCTTTGTTTGTACCATGATATACTTCCACAAACATGTTGTGAAGAGCAGACTTTGATAGATCCCTGTTCTTTAAATAAAACAGGGTGCCCACTCACACCTGATTGTCATCCCACTGATTGCAAACACCTGACTCTAATTTCACCTTCAAATTAACTGCTAATCCTAGAGGTTCACATACTTTTGCCACTCACAGATATGTAATATTGGATCATCTTCCTCAATAAATAAATGACCAAGTATAATATTTTTGTCTCATTTGCTTAACTGGGTTCTCTTTATCTACTTTTAGGACTTGTGTGAAAATCTGATCATGTTTTAGGTCATATTTATGCAGAAATATAGAAAATTCTAAAGGGTTCACAAACTTTCAAGCACCACTGTATATCTTCTATATACAACAAGGGCCAAATCCGCCTCTACTTTCTGAGAAGGCTGACGTCCTTCAACATCTGCAGGGTTATGCTGAGGATGTTTTATGAGTCTGTGGTGGCCAGTACTCTCCTGTATGCTGTGGTGTGTTGGGGTAGCAGACTGAGGGTAGTGGACACCAACAGACTCGATAAACTGATCCACAAGGCTGGTGACATTGTGGGAGTGGAGCTGGACTCTCTGGAGACAGTGTCTGAGAGAAGGATGCTGGCTAAACTGAGCATCATCATGGACAATGTCTCCCACTCACTTCATAATATGCTGGCCAATCAAAGGACTACTTTCAGTGAAATACTCTTTCCCCAAAAATGCACCACAGAGCGCCACATTAGATTAGATTAGATTAGATTAGATTAGATTAGATTAGATTAGATTAGATTAGATTAGATTAGATTCAACTTTGTCATTGTGCAGAGTACAGGTGCACAGCCACTGAAATACAGTTAGCATCTAACCAGAAGTGTAAAGTCAGTATTTACAGATAAGTGCCAGAAGTAAGTACTGCAGCATGGTGATGCTATATATTATAGTATATACAGTGATGGAAAGTGATAATATATAGATATTTTTGTAAATATTTCAATGCATATTTACAGAGGGGAAGTGGACTGGATTTAGTCTGGGAGATTCCTTTTCTAGGGTTGGCCCTGACTGAGCAGTAAGCTTCCTGGTTTCCAGACTTGAAGGTTGTGTCTCTTGCTTTGAGCAGGAGACGAACGTCACTGTTCATCCAGGGCTTCTGATTCTGAAAGGTTTATATATATATATTTTTAAATTTCCTTGTTTGTTGTCACTCTGTCCACATACTTGTTAAAATGGTGCAGGACAGAGTTGATGTAGGTGTCGATGTTAATCCAAGAGTCTGTGGTGGCTTGGGCAGCAAAAACATTCCAGTCTGTGTTCTTGAATTGATGCTGGAGAGTGGAATCAGCACCCTCAGACCAGACTTTGATGGCCCCATGTGGTCATTCCTGCCCATGGCCATCAAACTTTTTCAACCTCTCCCTCAGAGGCTCAGATATTAAAAAAAAAAAAAAAGACTTTTCAATACTGCACCTGTGTAATAAGTCATTGTACTACAGCCATCCACACTGTGCCTTGGTTCAATAATTACATAATATAACTATTCAGTATCTTACTCAATGTGCAATACTAGTGTAATAAATTCTATATACCATATCCATTATTTACTACTTATGTGCAATAATTGTAATAATACCTGTGCAATAACTTTCTATATTCCATCCGCTTGGCTATTTTTCCTTCCACATGGCTATTTATGTACAATGTATATTTTACATATTTTTTGATATTTAACATATTGTTTATATTTTTACATACTTCATATGTTTGTTTAAAAATACATCTCATCTCATCTCATTATCTGTAGCCGCTTTATCCTGTTCTACAGGGTCGCAGACAAGCTGGAGCCTATCCCAGCTGACTACAGGCGAAAGGTGGGGTACACCCTGGACAAGTCGCCAGGTCATCACAGGGCTGACACATAGACACAGACAACCATTCACACTCACATTCACACCTACGGTCAATTTAGAGTCACCAGTTAACCTAACCTGCATGTCTTTGGACTGTGGGGGAAACCGGAGCACCCGGAGGAAACCCACGCGGACACGGGGAGAACATGCAAACTCCGCACAGAAAGGCCCTCACCGGCCACGGGGCTCGAACCCGGACCTTCTTGCTGTGAGGTGACAGCGCTAACCACTACACCACCGTGCCGCCTTTAAAAATACATATCTGTTTAATATTGTACATTATTTTCTCTGCTACAGTGTGAGCAACTGTAGATGTACTCAATTTCCCCTCAGGATTATTAAAGTATTTCTGATTCCGATTCAAGATCCCTGAATAGGCCTTTATCAGTGTCACAGATGCCAGATGCAAGCAATCTAAGATGACTTGTCCATTAGTCTTTGCTGCATTAACCTTTATGATAAAATTGACATTCAATGTTAAAATAAATAATGTTAAAAAGCTGCAAAAACAATGTTTTGTAAGACACATTAATGCTCACCGATGAAGCATTTTAATCTCCATAATCAATATTACATTACAGTGTAATATTGGCATCACACATGAGTCACTAGAACAGTGTGTATTACCTGAAGGATTTAAGAAGTTTTAATTCTGACAGCTGCTGGGACTGCAGATTTTGGAAACAAAAATTTTATATAGGGTCCTAATGTTGGACTTAAATGGTTTTGATCATAATACTTATTTATTCAGATGGACAACAAGATTTTTGGTTCATTTAATGCTTTAGGGCATTATAAAACACTTAAGTGTTGGACTTGGCAGGTTTTGGAAATAAGCCTTTCAATTAAGCATTTGTGAATTTTCAAGACAGAGAATGGAGGCATTAAACTGAGGAATCAGGTTGAAGATAGATTTATTCCTTCCTACTAATACAAACCTTTGTGGGGATTTTAATTTGGCCACACCAGTACTCCAATAACAATTGGCATCTAAATATTTTGCAATTAATGCCAACGTAAAAGTCAATTTTACTCTCCATTTCTTCTACCCAATCTGCTAGCCCAGACCTCAAAACTAATCCAACAATCACATTTACCTTTCCACTTTCTGCAACTTCCCACCAATGCAGGTAATCTTTAACTGATTAAATATATTTATTTTCCCCCAAAATATCAAACAAGCCAAATCTCCCACTGCTTTGCTGTAATGATCTGTGTAATGTGTTCTTTATAAATGATCTGCTTCTATAATGTATTTCTTAACTGCTCCCTACTTCAGCTAATGTCTGTTCAAATTGATGGGACAGTGAATAGATGAATAGAGTGGTGCTTGAAAGTTTGTGAACCCTTTTGAATTTTCTATATTTCTGCATAAACATGACCTAAAACATCATCAGATTTTCACACAAGTCCTAAAAGTAGATAAAGAGAACCCAGTTAAACAAATGAGACAAAAATATTATACTTGGTTATTTATTTATTGAGGAAAATGATCCAATATTACATATCTGTGAGTGGCAAAAGTATGTGAACCTTTGCTTTCAGTATCTGGTGTGAACCCCTTGTGCAGCAATAACTGCAACTACAGTAAATGTTTCCGGTAACTGTTGATCAGTCCTACACACTGGTTTGGAGGAATTTTAGCCTGTTCCTTCATACAGAACAGCTTCAACTCTGGGATGTTGGTGGGTTTCCTCACATGAACTGCTTGCTTAAGGTCCTTCCACAACATTTCAATTGGATTAAGGTCAGCACATTGACTTGACCATTCCAAAACATTAACTTCATTCTTGTGCTTAGGGTCATTGTCTTGCTGCATGATCCACCTTCTCTTGAGATTCAGTTCATGGACAGATGTCCTGACATTTTCCTTTAGAATTCGCTATAATTCAGAATTCATTGTTCCATCAATGATGGCAAGCTGTCCTAGCCCAGATGCAGCAAAACAGTCCCAAACCATGATACTACCACCACCATGTTTCACAGATGAGCTAAGGTTCTTATGCTGGAATGCAGTGTTTTCCTTTCTCCAAACATAACACTTCTCATTTCAACCAAAAAGTTCTATTTTCCATGATACATTTTCCTCAATAAATAAATGACCAAGTATAATATTTTTGTCTCATTTGTTTAACTGGGTTCTCTTTATCTACGTTTAAGACTTGTGTGAAAATCTGATGATTTAGGTCATACTTATGCAGAAATATAGAAAATTTTAAAGGGTTCACAAACTTTCAAGCGTCACTGTACTTGAGAAACAAGGACTTGCATGTCTTTGGAAATGTGCATAACTCATTACACACAGAATCTTAATATTTTTTCTCTCTTTTTTTTAAATTAATCCTTAATGGAGTTCTAATTTGAACCCTTCTTGATATGGGAAAAAATGGTCCTGTTGCAGGGTTCTACATGGAACCTTTAAGAGCTTCCCCTGAGGGACAAGACCCCCCCACTCCCCCCAAATAAATAAATCTATCCATTATCTGTAACCGCTTATCTTGTGCAGAGCCGTGGAGAAGCTGGAGCCTATCCTACCTGATTATGGGTGAGAGGCGGGGTACACCCTGGACAAGTCACCAGATCATCGCAGGGCCAAATAAATAAATAAGGTATGAATTCATATGAAAGTGTGTGATGTTCAATCACTATGGCAACTCTCCACAGTAGTAAAAAAAAAAAGGGTCATGGTGGGGTGTGGTGATACTTTATTTTACAAAGTAGTGATATGCAGATTCCTCTCAATGAGAAGGAAATATTTTGTTTGTCACTATTAAAGCCTTTTATTAATTTAAACAATACAACAGTTCATTATTTGGATCACTGGTGCTTCTCATAACAGAAAATATTCTTTTTTTCTCATCTCATTATCTGTAGCCGCTTTATCCTGTTCTACAGGGTCGCAGGCAAGCTGGAGCCTATCCCAGCTGACTGCGGGCGAAAGTCGGGGTACACCCTGGACAAGTCACCTGGTCATCACAGGGCTGACACATAGACACAGACAACCATTCACACTCACATTCACACCTACGGTCAATTTAGAGTCACCAGTTAACCTAACCTGCATGTCTTTGGACTGTGGGGGAAACTGGAGCACCCGGAGGAAACCCACGTGGACACGGGGAGAACATGCAAACTCCGCACAGAAAGGCCCTCGCCGGCCACGGGGCTCGAACCCAGACCTTCTTGCTGTGAGGCGACAGCGCTAACCACTACACCACCGTGCTGCCCATTCTTTTTTTCCGTTCAAGATATTGGTTTAGCAGAAAATGAAATTGCTGTTATTATATTCAATATCACTCCAAAAGTCCAGTTTGAGTGGGCCCTTCATCATCCTGTCATTCAATCAATTTTCACTGAGGATTATCCACTTTGGTGTCTATTCGCCTGGCTGATACTGGAATGAATTATCATAATTATGAATAATAACATGGTATAAATTTTGATTTTATGACATCTGTTCATAGCGCACTATCTAATTGATTGAATTCATAAGGCATATTTGATGCAGCTGCATGCTAAAGGCACACACATCCATATTTGCATATTTGAGTCATCATATAATTATACATAACCTACTAGTTTCACAGTAATTGCTAGGTATGTAATCATTATGGTATTAACAGCTGAGTATTAAGGTTCATTCTCATTCCTTTTCACTGCAAGACCTCCACATTAGATGTATCCAAGGAAACCAAAGCTTAGTCAGCCTCTGGTCCATTTTTAGGACAATTAGCATGCAGTTCAGAGCAGAAAAAAAGGCTTATTATTGATAGAATATGAACAAATTGTATTTGTAACCTCACTTTTAAGGCAAGGAATATACAGTACATCCATAACCCTGTACATTTAAATTGAATTACATCAAATAAAATATGATTTACAGTATAAGATGCATTTTTTTCCACTCGAATAATTGGAGCATTAGTGAGGAATAGGAGCATGAAGCACTGTGGAATAAATGCACACTGATGAAAAATACATTGATATGTAACTATACAGTTGAACCTGCACTGTACGATCCCACTATAGCAGGCCAGTGGAGTTTGTGCGTTGATGTATGAGGGAATAGGAGTTGGATCTAATTGGATACAGAGGCTATAATGTATCTTCTGAAAGGTGTAATGGCATTGATGAGCTCCCTCATGTGTGGATGAGTGCATGGGCTGCTATGATTAATTACAGTGATTCCCCTTATGCCTGCATGGCCACATGATGTCCATTATCTTTAGGTGTGGAGAAAAAGAGACAGATGTTTTATTCATTAGCATATAGTTCTTACTGTCCATGCTCTATGGGGCTCATTCCTGTCAGTGGCCTGTGGATGGAAGAAACCAAAAGAGAGCTGCCAAATTGGCCACAAAACAGAATTAGAATTGGTCTTTGCTTTCAAGATTAACCGAGGTCCATTTTCTGTAGACTCCCAAAAGTGAGCACTGAAAGGATGAATTAACCAGATCAAAATAAGTGGCCTAGAAGGAAGAAGCAAGGATAGCAAGAACAGTAAAGACTCACTTCACTTTGTCCTTTGGCTTTTCTATTTCATTAGCCTGACAAAATTTAACATGTATCTTCTCTCAATTCCCTCCTTCCCTCAGGCCCCTCCTTTTCTGTGATCATTTTTGTGGTCTGTCTTTTTTCATGCCAATCTGACATCATGACCTTTTTGTATTATTATATCTCCATGTATGAACTTTTCATTCTCTATCATAGGTCCATAGGATGGTACTAAAATTGATGGTCTCGAATATCTGACAAAATATCATTTTGAATCTCATTCAAGTGACTGGGGCGGTATTGTTTTTTCAAGGTCCTCTCTGGCTGGATTGAACACCAGCATGCAATTTAGTATAAGAGCAAAGAGGGAGAAGCACAAGAGAGAAATTTAAAGTTGCAATTGATTAGTCTTCACACTAGCACTGTGTGGCACCTCTGAGCTCTGGAGGCTACTGTACATGCAACCTCACTAGGCTCTCTATAATGATACACCAAGACAATGCCACTACAGTTTAAAGGATAAGAGAGATTTCATATCAGAAAACTCTACAGCAAATATTGGGTGACCAGAATATGAAATATAATAAGAGAAAATTTATGCACTGCCTATCAAAAGCTTGCTTTTTATTTTCTGGTAAATTACCATTGAAAGTATAATTCTGATTTAAACATTTGTAGCTATTGTCATGGAACATTTAAAGAAAAAGCAGAAGAAAGTGCCACAAGCATCTTTATTAATAAATTCTGGATTTATAAAAAAAGTGAAGGGCGGCACGGTGGTGTAGTGGTTAGCGCTGTCACCTCACAGCAAGAAGGTCCTGGGTTCGAGCCCCGGGGCCGGCGAGGGCCTTTCTGTGCGGAGTTTGCATGTTCTCCCCGTGTCCGCGTGGGTTTCCTCCGGGTGCTCCGGTTTCCCCCACAGTCCAAAGACATGCAGGTTAGGTTAACTGGTGACTCTAAATTGACCGTAGGTGTGAATGTGAGTGTGAATGGTTGTCTGTGTCTGTGTGTCGGCCCTGTGATGACCTGGCGACTTGTCCAGGGTGTACCCCGCCTTTCGCCCACAGTCAGCTGGGATAGGCTCCAGCTTGCCTGCGACCCTGTAGAAGGATAAAGCGGCTAGAGATAATGAGATGAGATGAGATAAAAAAAGTGAAACAGGAACCCAAAGCTAGCAGCCTGAGTGCTAACAATGACAGTATTAGCAACACATTGCCCCAGCCTGCCACTGCTGAAGTTGAGTCACTGGAGAACAGGCAAGCAAGATGAGGATGGCCAGAATTAAGTAGCTATACTATACTACAATGGTTGCATCAGTGTATCTGGACCACTACACACTGGAGATTGTGGAAAGAGAAAAACCCTTTCATCAGCTCTAGCCTATCATTAACCAAAAGTTTGAGAGGGAGAAGTGTTTTCCATTTTGGCACTATTTATCTTTGTCTTCTCTTTTGTGGTGTGTGGTGGAATGTCTGTGGAATAGGCTACAAATGAAGGATGATTGGTTGAATGGTATCATAACTAATCACAGCAGCATTGCATTGTGCAATTTGTTAGCCTAATTTTAGATCTGTTTGTCAGGCTTACCTACCAAAAAATCAGCATAATATTAAAACTATAAAATGTGCCAAGCAGGCTAATTCTTACACAGAATAGACCTAAAAGGCTAAAAATGTAATTGGGATTTAGGAAAAACCTCAAAATCTATTTTATTCTTATTGTTTGTAGCCTAGGTATCAAATGCTATGTTTATCCAAAGTTTTGGCTGGTTTTTAAAAATAGAATTTTGAGGTATAAGTACAGGTTTAAAGGCTGTCATCCAAATAATACTATTAAACAAATGTTAATCAAGCATATGTCAGTGCACAGTGTGAAGGGTTTTCCTAGATGCCATTGTATAGTTTAGATATAATCAACAATAGCATTAGCATCCAACTTCATCTTTTCAATTGTTTGTTTATTCAGGTTGAAGATAGTGGCAGCTCAAAAGATGACAGGGAGAGTCCAGGAAAGTGCCAGAATGAGGGATCAGTGCCCCAATATTTCAGCCGCCCCAGTTCAGACAGTTACAGCCTGGAGACAGTTACAGCCTGGATAGTGGCTGTATCATTGACAGAGTGGCAGAAAACAGTAACCTTCTGAGGAAACTTCTCCCTCAGCACTAACTGTACCAACCTTTAATAGCCAACATTCAGAATGACTGCTCAGTGTAATTATTGTTGGCAAAGTCAGTTACAAATATCAGTGATACAGATTTTTTTTCTTTAAAATGCAAGCATAGAAGTGACTGTAAAATAGCAGTATAAAAGACAATGTCTATGTTCATTTTTGTTTAGGAGATGCAAGTGATGTTTAGTCATTCTTGAATATTAGGTGTTCTTGAGTTCTTGAATAAACAATCATAAATAGTTCATCTGTGTGGGTTTTGACAGACAATATACCACTATAGCACTTTACTATAGCACTATAGTATACTATAGTATAGTGGGCCTATTTGGGGGGAAAGTCCAGGGCCGTTTTTTGGTCCCAGTCCATCCCTGATACTGTGCAGCATAACTCTGCTGTGTCATCAAATCAATCAATCAATATAGATAGATAGTCAGTCCATTCCATCAGAGTGGCAAAGGGTGGTGGCAGTCTTCATCTCCAAAGAGCAGACCTCCAAGACCACTGGTTAATTCAAGAGCATATGGTAGGGAGGGAAAGTAATCTCATTGCCCCCTACTGGATGCGTTCCAACCTCTATGGCAAAATGAATGGGAATATCTTTTCAAAAAATTACATTTCAGGTTACACTTCAAAGTTAAGACAATGGCTTCCATATGTTGTGCATGTCGGGCAGCTCTATCGATTCTGGTGATCATACTTTTTTTCCACCAATTTGAGTTATTTTGAATGTTTTTTAATAAGCTGATCAAAGACTACACGGACCCAACGTCGCGTATGTGACGTCACCGCAAGTCTAGTGCCTTTCCAAATCTGTAGCAGGTAGTGGCCGGCGAGTAGCCTACATCAACATGCTGATTTGTATTGCATGGTTGGCGGAGTATTTCTGTACCAATAAGAAATGCATCCCTCGTGGGGATAACCATTACAGATCAGGGCATGTAGTCAACTGCCGCTATTCACAGGGAGAGCTGTCAGCACTCGTAAGGGCTAGTATGAAGAACAAAACTTATCAAACCTACTGCTGACGTAATATGAGCGACTCTGAATAGACAGTTTGGTTGTAGTCCGTTTCTGACAGGTTAGGCGCAATTTCGATCTTTTAAAAGACAGCGAAATTTCACCTGATACTTTCACAGTTAGTAGATAATCCCAACATATACAACATATTTTTTGGGGGTGCACAAGTTCCACGTCATAACTTCATGGGATTTTTTAAAAAATCGGGTCTATGGGATTTTCAATAGTATGGCTCTCGGCTTAGGAACGCTACCACTAGGATCGCTGTCTTTCACTTTCCCTCCCTATAGCTCTGTTGAATGTCGAGGGGAAGATGGGTACATTGGTACCAGTTGCCAGAAGGCCAGGCTCCCAGGTTTCCCAGGCTGTGTGGAACATGCCACGATGATTTGGGAACAGATCCAGAGTATCAGGAGGGAGAAGAAAGACCTGCATGTCCTATGGCTCAACCTAGCCAATACCTATGGATCAGTTCCACACCAGGTGGAACCAGGTGGTCACACAGTTTCATCTTGTACCCAAGGGTAATGTGGCCACAGAAGTTGTATGAAGTCACCTCTACAGCTGTAAGCAGGTTAGAAGCAAAAGCCAATTCATTAATCTGCAAATGACTGGGATTCTCAAAGTGCCTCTCAACAGCAAGCCTGTATGGGGAGGAATATGCTGCAGCTACCCCTAAAATGCATTACCCTTGGGTACAGGCATGAGAAGCTGGTGATGAAGCTGAGGGACTTGGCTGATGAATCTGTGAGGGACATGCATGCCCATGTGGAGACAGAGATGAAATGGAGCACAGAGGAGGAAGTGGAAAAAGCAGTGGACAGGCTGCAACACAAGGAGGTAGTAGGTACAGTCCAATCAGGACAGGCAGGCCTTGGATGGAGTGACCCACCGATCTCATGGTCCAGAGCCAGCAAAAAGGAGAGGAAGGACCTTGTTATTTCTGAGAACACAAGGATGGCTCAGGAGGAGTACAGGGTGAAGAGCACAGCACAGGGGCAACAGGGACACTGAACAATGTGGGAGGGGGTGGTGAGTCAGGTAGTGAGCTGAGCAGACTTATGAAAGGTGCCACAAGCCTGACTCAGTTTCCTTATTCGGGCAAGCTATGACACCCTCCCCTCCCCCCACAATCTGCACCAGTAGCTGGGTACAGAGCAAGTCTGTGAGCTCTATGGGACCACCAACGCCTCCCTCCAGCACATATTGATAAGCTGCAGGACCAATCTCGCACAGGGCCAATTCAGAAGAAGAAGAAGAAACCTTTATTTGTCACATGCACACTTCAAGCACAGTGAAATTCATCCTCTGCATTTAACCCATCTGAAGCAGTGAACACACACATGCACACCCAGAGCAGTGGGCAGCCACACTACAGCGCCCGGGGAGCAGTCAGGGGTTAGGTACCTTGCTCAAGGGCACTTCAGCCCAAGGCCGCCCCACGTTAACCCAACTGCATGTCTTTGGACTGTGGGGGAAACCGGAACACCCAGAGGAAACCCACCCAGACACGGGGAGAACTTTGCAAACTCCACACAGAAAGGCCCTTGCCGGCCACTGGGCTTGAACCCAGAACCTTCTTGCTGTGAGACAACAGTGCTAACCACTACACCACCGGGCCGCCCAATTCAGGTGGAGACATGACTAGGTGCTTAGGAAGCTTGTAGAGGTGGTGGAGAGAAAGAGGCAAGAGGTGAGCCAAGGGAGTTAGACAATGACCCATCAGTGGATCTATTTCCAGAGGCAAGGGGAGTCCATAGAAATCATCACCAGGAGACCAGCACCCTTGCTCTTCTCTTCTGGGGCTGAGTGGAGATTGGAGATTGACCTAGGTAGGCAGCTCCATTTTCCAACAGAGATCTGCAGCACAACACTGTGACCAGACATGGTACTCTGGTCAGGCATAAAATCAACACTGCTGGTGGAGCTGACTGTGCCTTGGGAGGAGGGGTTGGAGGCAGCACATGAAAGGAAGAGGGTAAAATACACAGATCTGGTTGCAGAGTGCAGGGAAGGTGGTTGGAGCACAAAACTGTGCAGTGGAGATTGGCACAAGGGACTTTGTTGGAAGCTCAATAATACATCTGCTCTGAGACTTAGGGCTATGGGGTCAAGAGCTACACAAAGCTACCAGGGAGATTTCTAAAGAGGTAGAGAAGGCCAGCTTCTGGCTATGGCTAAGAAAGTGGGATGAGACTTAGGGAGCCAGCAACTCCTGAGGAAGGTTAGCTGTGGGGAGTGTCAGGGAGATGTCCCTGTTCCCCTGTTCACTGCCCTGTTCACCAGGAGATGTTCTGGGATAAGGGGTCAAACATCTAAAAAGTGGTCCCTGGCTGATGACCCTGCAGCTAACCAGACAGGCACGGGTGGAGGTGTGTTAGGCTTAGAGCCTATCAGGTTAACATCTACCTGTACTGATTTTATATAAAATGTAAAATCTGAGCAGGTGGGTGGAGCACAGAAGCACGGCAGGCCAGAACTGAGTTCTTATAAAACTCTTTATTTTGCTGCTTTTCAGCGTTTAACATTCACTCTCCCAGCCACACATGCATGCACACCAGTGTTCGGGTTGGGGGAGAGCTCCCTTTCACTGCTCTCCCTCTCCTCTTATAGGGCGCTGTTGGGGTTCACCCAGTCGGAAACGGTCAACTTACTTCTCGGGACCCCCGCCCTCGTACCAGCCAGAGCTCTGGGGGGGTTAGTCGCAAAGAAAGACAGGAACCCCAATGTAGTTCACATCTTTATTCGCAAGTTCCCCCAATTGGACAAGAATACAGAGGGTTATTATATACGAGTGTTATCTGTGTGTAAATGACATCACTGTTTGATATCTATGTGTATGTGTGCATGTGTGTGTCTATGGGGGTGTGTGAGTGACATCATTTTGATATCTGTGTCTATGTGTGTGTCACATCTAAATTACATCACTGTTCTAATGGAATGTTCAGATGTATGTGTGTGCGTTTGACTTGCGTGCAAGTGAGCAGCTTGATCTTAGGACAGGTCAAATAATCTCCATCAGTGTGTGTGTAAATCATAACATAATGACATATGTCTGATGATATGACATGATAGCAAGGTACAAACAGATTTTAAAGGTCATTGCTTATGTACACCCCTTCAGGTCAGATATAACATAGGGCAATATGTACTTAAGATGGTGATAGAATTTTTAAACACAGATAATATGTCTAGTCTACGAAGTCAGAAATTAATGCCAACAGAAATAGTTTAAAAGATCTAAAAGCTAAAGGATGAAAAGCTCATAAATTCTTAACACATGAATGTGTGCTAAGTCAGCAAATTACATCTTGATTTCATCAATATGTAGTAAGACAATCATAAGCAAAATAACAAATAAGAATGTCTTTAACAATCCTAAATTATATTCTGTAATTATAAAACTAACTTAAAACTATAAAACTAACATTAATCACTTAAATGCATCTTAGACCTAACAATTAAATCTAAATCACTGCCATAGTATATGCAATAGTCCAAAAATAATAAAGGATCTTAACACTTTGTTCAGCAATAAGGCTACCATTACATCCAACATTCAATCATTTCAACTTCAGATTCAACATTAAAGAAACTGGTTAACTCTAACAATCTTAAATCACAATCCTAGCTATAAACTAACTTAAATCATGGCTTTAAATCTAACTTTTAATTCCCAATACACGTTGGCTATGCAGCTGTGGTTGTGTGTGATATCAAAGGCCATTGTGAGTGTGTGTGATATCATCGCAGACCCTGTTGCCATCTAGATACATCTCTGATCAAAAATAGACATTTCATATCAAAATAAACAAAATGTTCCCAAACAATGTCCAGCCGAGACATAAGGTCATTTTAACTGAACAAAATTAATCCTTAATTTTGTCACAAATATAAATTGCTGCCTTCTTGGTCAAGAATAATACTTATATAAACCTAACAATCCCCCCCTTTGATAATAGTATCACTATTATCAAATCCTAGGATCGTATATGATCATTATCACCTCATGATCATATATGTGATTACATCGAGAATTAATCTTGAGTTAATCTTTGCCCTTCTTGACGTATATTGGTGCTCAGAGGGCAGGCATGCCCGATCAGCCCTCGTCCCACTTCACCGGAGCTTAGAGAAACTCAAAACCTCTTAATTCGTCCCAAATACATGCTACTTCCTTCAGAGTAATTTGTTCTAAAACAGTGAGGAAAAATGAAATTAGAAGGCAAATCGACCTATAGTGAAAACAGAGTCCTGTAAGAATACAGAGTTTCAGAGCATAGAGATGTGTAATAATAGTAGAAAACGGCATCAGATGACAGACATAACACATTCGTGTGGTGTGCGCTTGTCCAGCCAGCGAATTGCCAGAAGATGTTGTCTCGAAGTCCAGCTCGAGCGGGTAGCCCTGCCCCGAGCAACAATGAAGTCACGAAACCCATGATGAGGACTGTCATGGTTGTAGTGAGGATGACTGGTCCCAAACGGAGCACAAGATCTCTTCCCCTTTTTGTTCACAACGTCTTGAGGATTCTCAGTCGAATCTGTGTAGAGCTCAGAAATAGAGAGACAGAGAGAGAGAACAGAGACTGGAAAGGGACACAGAGAAAACGTTAGTAGCAAACTTGTCATTGTAACACAACTTTGTTATGGAGCCTTCTTCAATTGCGTGGCATGGATCCACTGTGGAAAAAGGTCAGTTAAAACAGCAGTAAAAGTAATGGCAACTATGTCTGCAGGCCCACTATATTGTTTTCCCAACTGTCCAAATCATTACTTTAAAAAGTCACACCAGCACTTTGTCTCCAACTTGGAAGGGGTGTGTGGTGGAGATAATATTGTACTATTGACCTTGGTACAAATTTTATGCAACTTATCTATAAGGGCTGCAGAATACTCATCCATATGCATTTTCAAATCAGAGGTACCCGGAGTCAGAGTTCCCTTCTTCCAGGGGAGAGGGAAAGGTCTTCCAAAAATAATTTCTTGGTGTCACACGAATTTCAGCCAGAATGAATTATGGATTACAGAGCCAAACCTGTGTCCTGCATGGCCTTAATTAATTTGTCTTTCAATGTTCGATTAGTATGTTCTACGATAACAGAGGATTGAGGAATGTGAAAACACCAGTTTAGTTTAGAGATACTTACAAAGGTTTTGTGTGACTTTTGAGGTGAAAGGGGTACCTTTGTCTGAGTCTATGGCATTTGAAACCCCTTAACTATAACAATAATTATTATTATTGATTCCTTATTATTTTATTGTTGTTATTTTATTGTTCTGCTTTTATTGTTTGTTTTTTCTTTTTTACTGTCCAGTGTCCTTGAGTACCTTGAAAGGCACTTATAAATAAAATGTATTAGTATTATTATTATAACTAGGTACTATTTCTTTTGCAGAATACGAGTAACTACCTTCGTGTTCTCTCGAGAACAGGGAAAAGCTTCTACCCATTTAGAGAATTTGTCCACAATCAAGATGACAAAAATCAAATGAGAAAGGAAGAGCATATGCCTCATGCAGAATATCAGGCAGTGAACACACAGAGTAACCACAGAGGTATGATAAATATCATAAATTATAAATATTATACACCGTTTAGAACAAGAACCATCAACAAAGAGTACTTCCCCCATCCCTAGACGGCTGGAGGAGAGATCAGACCTGATACTAGTAGTATGCACGATTTTTAGACAGACAATATCAATGTCATCCCAAGTATCATCCCGAGAATTAAGGAGGCGTGCGAGAGCGTGACCTACATTATCAAAAGAGGATGTGACACGAATTTCGAGATTGTTAGTAGAACAGAGAATAAATAGTCATATGTTAATTTAATTATCAATTAAATTACTGATAAATTAATTTAATGGGTCTGTAAATTTTGCAACACCTGTTTAACTTGATGTGATGAGTGCAAGATCAGTGGGTGAGACAAAACCAATTTTTCCGCATCTAAAACTATCAAAGCACATGCGGAGACAGTCCTTAGACACGCAGGTAAGCCTTGAGAAACAATGTCTAATGTTTTGGATAAAAACGCACAATGCTGCAATCCCCCCGCTCATGCTCCCGGCCAACAGCTGTTCACCGGCATAGAGGTGGAAGGGCTTGAAGTGATCAGGTAACCCCAGGGGCAGAACAAAGGGTGCTTCTGAGGGAGTGATAAGCGACCACCATAGTGTCAGTCCAGGTCAAAGGATGTTGCAGTGGATCGTGATGAGAGATTGCAGAACGGAGAAGCTTGTCATATGAGGAGCAGTCAGGGATCCATTTTCTGACCCAGAAAAGACATCAGTGCATGTTTAGTTGCAGGGCATTTTGTGTCTAGAATGACAGCCTTGAGAAAGTTCAAACTTCAAAAGTTCAAATACTTAAGTGTCCAAGCAATATTGCAGCTTGGTTCTGGAAACCTTAAAGCCCTTGTGCACCAGATGTTGGAGCAGGCGCAAGTGTCAGTGTCTTGGCAGATTTCTGGTGACTCAGCAGATACCAGAACACACAGACCACAGAGTCCTGAGGGAGGGAAAAGTCACAGAGTGCGTTATGAATTTGAATTACAGCTGAAAAAAACAGCAGGAGAGTCAATGAAACCTTGAGTCCAAACGTTATCTCCTCATGTGTGTGGAAAAAGGCAGAACAGAGATCATTAATGGAAAAACAGCAATGATGAGCAGGAACCTGTGACATTACAGAAGAAACAATCAATTCATTAATCTTACGTAAATCTTGTGTAAAACGCCAGGTACCATCAGGTTTAGGTACTGGATTGATAGGTGTATTGTGCGAGCTGGTGCACGATCTCACCACGCCTTGCTCAAGAAGAGACTGTAGGATGACATCGATCCAGAGAGAGAGAGGTACTGCTTAATATAAACAGGATGCACATGTATATTGAATCATATTTTGTGTAGTTTCATGTCAATTTCATTTAAGTTCCAGGTTGCAGTGCAACAAAATGCGGAAAGGTTCAAGGACAATGAATACTTATACAAACCAATGTATCATGATCATGATAATTTATGACGTTTTTTTCTTAATGGTTAGATAAACCCAAGTCTCCGATTTATAAACACCACTGGAAAGAAAAAAAAAATTTCTCCTTTTTTTTTTCAACATTCTTCAAGTAAACATTTGTTAACTCTGTTTGTTGCTGAAAAAAATTATGGTTAACTAAATACATTAAAAGCCTATCCATTCCATATCCTCTGTGGTTTTTAAAGGCAAAAATATGGAGGTTTAAAACTCAGCAAACAGTTAATCAGAACATTTCATATCAATAGTTCGAAATTAGGAGGAACATGTTTAAGCTTAGTCTCATAAGGAGCAATAAGTTTAAAGAAAGAAAAGGAGATATAAAACAGGGCAAATTTTGAAATGACAAACAATTTCACTGAATGTAATTTGAATAAAATTGAATAGCTGATAAGCACCTTTTGTTGGATTCTATATGTGACAGAGACTCAAAATACAATTTTTAATTCAATTAACAGTATTAATGGGAATGAGAATTGGTTATCTTGGACATTTTGACTTTATGTATATGGAATTTACCTAGTAATATAAAGAGATTACTTATTAAATTTATTATTGTGTGAGAAAGTGCCAAAAAATAATGATTTTCTCTGCCCATTGCAGATATCTGTGTGTCCTTGTCTACTATTCTTGCATGGATTGTTTATATTATAGCTATCTGTAACAGTCTGGGAGCCCTTATCTCCCAGAAAGAGACAGAGAGACTATAGAGACGGAACAATTATTCAAAATATTATATTTATAATAGGACGACAATTATTCAAAAAATGTCAAAAATGAAGTAAAGAGCGGGTTAGCTCGCTGTTGATCGAATTGCATGCTTCCCAGACAAGACAAAAGAATTACATATGATTAATAAAAATACCACTACACGATCAGTTTTAAAATGTTTTAGATCAACATTAGGTCGTTGTTAAACTTTTCGGCATTTCCATTTCCTGCTTCTCTCCCATCTAGTGCGCATGCCTAGCTCACAAGCATTATGGGAACTGGAGTTCTACTGTTATTAACAAATAATCATCACAATTTTGCCGTCACATACTTCTGGTCTTAGTTTTAACTGCTTCGTATTCATCATTTATAAGATCTAGACATAAAACTGCATTAATCGCTGCACTATTAATTATTAAAACACATTAATAGTCTTGTAGACTGTTCAGAGATCACCTCGCGGACCACTCGTGACTTTACTGGTAACTTTCCAGTTACAAGTTTCGGACTATCCACACACAATGAATATAAAATACAGATGGTCTACTCACCAAACGCTGAAACTAATTGATTAAGAAGCAACCATTCTGTGTTGAGGGAGGATCTCTTTTCTCCTCCCGTAACAGTGATGAGATTCACAAACGATTCGGATCTTTTTCGGGACGAAACATAAATGACTCGATCAAGCGAATCGATACAGACGCATGGACTGCATTTGTTTGAGTTCATGCACACGTAATGGTTTGAGGAAAGTTCATACTTTAATTTCATGCAGCATGAAAGTGTGATTATTGTTTACAATTTGAAAACAGGAATACAAATAAGGTTTCCGTAGTTTCTGAGTCAAGAATCAAGTAAATTGATTCACACGCATGCGAGTTTGTTCTAAAGAATCGATTCAGTGAAGCTTTCGTTGAGATCATAATGAATATACAGAATGTCCGTATTTTATACGGATTTGATTCAATAAACATAGTATACGGGCGTATAAATAAAGTTATACGGATTCTTTTTAACAAAAAAAACCTTCAATATTTATTTAAAGCTATAATCAATTCCCACGATGATAAAAGAGCACATAACATTTACACTTTGTGTTTTTTTTTGTCAAACATTGAAGCCTTGTATCCATTCTTAAAGTTTATTGTTATTAATATTGAATAAAAAGTAACTGGGATATATCATTGTTAATTATCATTCAAATTTTAGGTAAATTATTTTAATTTGCATCTTATAAGGATTTTATAAGGGAGATTTTGGAAGTTGGTTATATAGGTTTGATTGACCAAAGGTTTGACATTTATGCACACCAGGAACACAGTTCTGACTGTTCATGTCCAGAGTACTGATTTGTTGTTTCATTATTTTGTGCACACCCAGATAGCAAAAGGGCGTTGATTCGACGGGGAATCATCGGCATGTTCTTCGACCATACGCCGTCGAATCATCGTGGATCACCGGCGTTGATTCAACACCGCTTTGCTCATACGAGTTTGCGTTGAAACGACGTTGAAAAGTGGATGGTGGCCGACAGAGAATAGACCCCCTTTCACCCTTTATTCAACTACGGATTTCGGTCGATTTATAGTTTAATTTTCGGCGATGATTCATCCAACTTTACTTCCTGTTTTATGTACAACAGGAAGGCTACAAATTAAGCAAAACAGGCTAAATTAAACTAGCTAACAATAAAGCATCGGGGCTCTTGCCTAGGATGAACACACACATGCATACTTCAACCATGAAAGTGAAACTTAATTTATATCAATGTGCGTAGGCTACGTCCTGTTTTATGTACAACAGGATATAAAAATGCATGCAACAATGCACCTCTCCTAATGTTTGTCAAGCTATCTAATGAGGCATAACTTTTAACATTTATAAGGAACAGAACACACTTGAACAAGTTCTTAGAAACATTTTATGATTTATTTATAATTTATAATTGTGGCCTATATTCCTCCTGCGGCGCAGACACCTGTACATGGAAACAGAAAAACATAACCAAAATTAATTTGATGCAGCATTGATAAAGAAAGTCAGCAGTAGGCTATGGGTTTCTAAATGCCACCCTACCTCACGTCTCCTCATCCCTCTCTCTCTGGCGCATACTTAAGCCACTTCTTGATTGCGTCACTAGCGTGTGTGCTCCCTGGCAGCTGCTTTTGTAGAGCATCTGAAAGAAAAAGAACAAAACAACATTGAGACTTTGCATGGTGATAATTGTTAAAGTTTGAGTTGTTAAGACTATGCACGTCACACTCTAGTGGTAGGTGGCAAGTAATGGTACTAGTACAGAAAATATATGTAAAAATCAGAAACCATAGATGTGAATCTTGTGACAATTTAAACGGGATTAAAAAAAAAAAAAACATTTTAATTTCCCCATTGACACAAAGCGGAAATAGAAATGCCACTACCGGACCGTTCGTCACTCAGTCAGCCTCCCTGGACTTGCCTGCACACCTGCTTTTTCTGAGTAAGGTGCCTGGTGAGTTTCTTAATCCTTTTTAATCCTTTGCATCTTTCACAATATGTTTGTCGTTGTCGTTATAATTGTAATGTTACAGTTAGTGAAGGAGTTATCAAAGAACGTTTAGAAGTAGTGTGCAAGTACTTGCGACAGCTTACTATTTTACCCTCTTTTACAGCTTTGTGCACATGCATAACCTACCAAACAGGACATCATGGATCTTGGTGTCCTTAAACACAGTTTTTTCCCCCTTTCCAGCCCAGTTAAATTGGCTGGCCAAGCTGTTGACCAGGAGGCTACGCAGCATCCGCCTCACTGTGACCCCTACGTCGGTTCCTCCACAAAGGGCTAAGGTAGACACCTGATAGAATAAAATGTAGCATGAAGACAATAATGAGAAAGTATTCAGTGTTTATCATTGTTTCATTGATTCACAATGATATTAAGTATTTGTGTTTCTTTTTGCAGGTGTTGCAGATGACTGGAAAGGAAAGGTAAGACTCAATAAGTACCATTAGCTGCTTTTGTTTGGCATCTTCCTTCACCAGGGCCTCTGCTGCCAAAAACTCCTCCATGGTGGAGAGTGGGAGCTTGATTAGGGGCGATGTCTGGGGTGTGTCTTGTCTCCCCATCTCTCTCCTTAGGGCCCTGACCTCTTGCGCCAGCCTTCCTACTTCCCCCTTCAGCTCCCTGTTTTCCTCCCTCAGCTGGCCAAGGAGAGCGATGACTGTGCTGATGCCCATGTCTGTTAAGTAACACCAAACATTAGGACTTTTATTTCATATTGCTGGTCATTTTTGAACAGTGATTACAGTTGATGACTCACCACGCAGCAACTGATTGTTCCCCTGTTGCAATGGCAGAGGTGTGGCTGAAATATCAGAGAGTACAATTTAGTTCACTTCAAGGTGAGCCTTAATTTAATTTCTGTTCTAAATTCACAATTTTCATGTTGATTGATTGATTTCCTCTTTGACTTACCATGGAAGCGGTGACGTGGCTGGGGTGAATCTGAAAAATTGTATAGTCAGTTGATCAAAATGCATCTACATAGATATTTGTTTGTCGTTTTGTTGTTTTTTTGTTGTTTTTGGCATAAATAAAGGCAATGCATAGTTACCATGGGTTAGTGGCTGGCTGTGAAGGAAAGGGCCTGGCGGGGTTTCTGAAGACGGTGAATCTGAAAAATAGTAAGCAGTCAGTTTTCCTCCCTCAGCTGGCCAAGGAGAGCTGTTAAGTAACACCAAACATTAGGACTTTTATTTCACATTGCTGGTCATTTATGACCAGTGATTACAGTTGTGGACTCACCACACAGCAACTGATTGTTCCCCTGTTGCGATGGCAGAGGTGTGGCTGAAATATCAGAGAGTACAATTTAGTTCACTTCAAGGTGCGCCTTAATTTAATTTCTGTTCTAAATTCACAATTTTCATGTTGATTGATTGATTTCCTCTTTGACTTACCATGGAAGCGGTGACATGGCTGGGGTGAATCTGAAAAATTGTATAGTCAGTTGATCAAAACGCATCTACATAGATATTTGTTTGTTGTTTTGTTTTGTTTTTTTAGTTGTTTATGGCATAAATCAAGGCAATGCATAGTTACCATGGGTTAGTGGCTGGCTGTGAAGGAAAGGGCCTGGCGGGGTTTCTGACGACGGTGAATCTGAAAAATAGTAAGCAGTCAGTTGATCAAAACATATCTTCACTTACTCATTGGTATTTTAATTTCTGGCATAAATAAAGGAAATGCATAGTTACCATGAGTTAATGGCTGGCTGTGAAGAAACAGGCCTGGCTGGGTGTCTGAAGACGGAAATGAAAGCATTATTATTTCAGACAACTTCTAGGTCTTTAGTAGAACAACAACAACAAGTGGTACAGATAGTCACCTTCATTAAGGGAGGGGAATTGCCACTCGCTGTCCAGCTGAGTGGTGTCAATAGATGGTGGCCTCCTCCCCCTACGGCTTGGTCCTGCCTCCTCCTCGCTGTCCTCCTCCAAATACCTTTTGTTTAGTCTTAAAAACAAACCCAGGACCTTACTGACACAGCTCAAAACACAAACGAAACCGTAATTGAACTTATAACTGCAAGTTGTGATTTAAAAAAGAAAACACTTTTACCGTCTTTTCCTTGGCCCCATCTCACCATCATCCGATTGCAGGTCTGCTGTAAGGTAGCCTTCCTCAAGTGATCGGGTCAGGTAACATCTTGCTTTGGCAAAGGTGCCTGAAAGGGAAGGCAGTCTTAATGAAATTGGCTTAATGCAGTATTGAAGTATTGTCATTGGTTTAATGAAGTAGCTATGCAGCTCACCACAGGTTGCCAGCACCCTTATTTTTTGATGGAATCGCCATCCTTGTCCCGGGGGGGTGCAGTTCATGGCGGCCTTCACAGCTTTGTTTCCGCCAAAGGGTGGCCAGTAGCATCCCACTTCTCCGTCAACATCTACCACCCAGCTGGACAACACAACTGCTGCACTCCGGTCTTGGAATTCCACAACTTTCCAAATCTGTGCCATCTATAATAAAAAAAATAAAAAAAGTACTCCATGGAAAGGATAGTTAGTGCCTGCCATCCAGCTGGAGTACTCCAACTGTCCAGATTCCTTCTAATGCATAAGTAAAGATGTGTTTCTTTGTGTGTGTGTGTGTGTGTGTGTGTGTGTGTGTGTGTGTGTGTGTGTTTTGTGTTTTTTTTTTTCTTCCCATATAGGTTTACGAATGGTGACAAAGAGGGATTGCCACAAAGGTCTCTCCATCTGGGAACAACACACATTTGCCCTGGACAACCTCAAGCCGGTCAACGTTAAGGCAGCTGTCTATGCCAAATACTCTGTAGCAGCCAATGCTTGTGGAGGGGCAAGGATAGTGGAAATATGACTCCCTCCTCTTGAATTTCATGTAAACCACAAAGACAGAGTCACCATGTTTAATTATGTTTTTCACCATTACGATTTCATTTTTAATCACTAGGCAATCATCGCCCTGCTTTGAAGACAAACAGAAATCATTGAAATGCACTTTTTTAAATTGCTGACCAGAACTTAAGTGTTGGGGTAATGGGCCCTCCTGGTGTGGGTGTAACAACTGTGGTTGTGTAGGTGGTGGTGGAAATAAACAAACTGGCTCCTCTGAAAGGCGTTTGACAACCTGTTGTAAAGGTTGAGATGGCTTGCGTAGCATTTTTTTTAGTTTACCCAAATAATTCTCGTAAGGAAAGGATGAGATGTTGTCTAGGGAACCATACTGGCGGTACTCATGTGTCAGATGTATTGTTTGATGTACGCTAAACACAATCTCGTCTTTACCATACACCTCTCCAAAATGCTTTACAAAAGCCATTAACAATTTTTCGGAAAAACAAACCATACTTTCAGAAATGTTTGGTGTGAGTAGCAAAAACATGGCCACAGAAAACAACATGAAGTTTTCATAGAGATCTTGTGGAAGAATGTCCCTCAGAACTAATGGCCCACTGTAAATCATAAATTGGCGCAGCTCTGCCGCTTTCCACCTATCAGTTTCGGCGAGTTCACGGGGTTCCCGTGCAAATTCAGCTGGAGTATAGGGACGAAGCTGTATTAACTTTTCGGAGATGGCTTTAATGGCTCTTGTAGGCTGCCTTGTAGAGTTTTTCCCCCTCATCCAAAAATGTATCAACTTTTTCATAACACCAAGGCAACATAAATGCATATAATCTATTGGGAAGGCAGACACCATTTTCACCAGACACGTCAGAGGACTTCTGTTGATGTGGTGGTCCTCATCTACCATATTTTCAAACTCCTCATCTGACCTTAGCCTAACATCAGTCTCAGGATACGTCATTTTTTTCTGCCAAATACCAGTCTGATGGCATTTATCGCATCCGGAGTACCCATTATGGCATTTAATTTGTTTTACAAATGCTCGAGCAGGAGCATCACAAATGAAGGATGAAATGGCCACCCTCAGCTTTCTACCTCCAAATGTTACCCCATTGCAAAGCAGATCAGAGAGGTCTTTAACAAACTGCGTCAGATAATCAAACACATTGGAGGGTTTTCCAGGGCCACAAAAGATGCCAACTAAAAACGGTGTTCTGGTGTAATCGCAATCAATCAGTGCCAAAATAGGCCAAAACTGAAGCCTGGTGCTTTTGAAAATAGGGAGACCATCGATGTTAAATTGAACTCTTATTGTTTGAATAACATCTGGTAAATGGATGGTGCTTAATTTGGACAAAATTCCCTTTGCCAAGCCAAAATGGAAGTATTCCCCATTACCTACGGTCTGTAATGGTACTGCAGGCTTAGTGCCCAATAAGGTCCTAGCATCCTTGGGCAGTTCAGGGTGGCTTGTTCTCAAAATGGTCAACAGAGCAATAATGGCAATCAAAGGCACAGAGAATGATGCAGCCCAGTGTTTTAATTTTTGGTGAAGCCCTGACTCTTCAAAAGAGTCACCATCAATATGACTGTCACTGTCACCCTCTGAAGACATGCTACTGCTGTCAGACTCTGCATCACTGCACCCTCCCAACTCAACAGAATCCCCACCATCCTCATCTAAACCCATTGATGATGCAGGCCTGGGTGATGCAATTGAAGGAGAGACTTGAGCAGCAGGATTACCCAGAGCTGACTCAAAATCGGACAGAATCTGCCTTTCTGACATTTCAGTAGCTGTCACAACATGTCTTCTTTTTGACCAATAAGAAGCCATGTTCTCTCCCCTAAAGAAATAAATGTCTGCAGTACCTTTTGAGGGAATGACGGGGTAGTGGTCTTCAGGTTCCATTGAGGTAAACATGGGGGGAACAAAGACAACAACATTTATGTCATTACATTTGAAATAACCTTACACACACACACACACACACAGTTCAAACAATTGTTTTATAGAAAGTTCTGTTTTAATACCAACAATGTATTAACAATGTCTGGAGTCATGTTCTAATGGCTGCGACCCATACTGCCCTACAAAGCCAAAAGACCTTAATATCACTTAAGGTCAACATGAGTTATTGCCATTTTTGGAACAGAGGACATCAGTTGTATCATGTGATGAATTATTTCGAGTCATTTCTGTTTTTTTCTGGTAACAATAAGACGTCATTTTTACCGTAACTTCCAAAAGCAAAGGGAAAACCAAGGCAGAAGCCTGTAATGAGTCTGATGAGTTAAGGTCTTTTGGCTTTGTAGGGCAGTATAGACCCTTTTCAGTCACGTGACCTTCGTAAACGCGACCACCATTTTGGACATGTAGCGGACTTCGGCTCGAATTGGTTTGAATGCGAGGAAGGCGACAAACGGAGAACATACAAGAAAAAGGAGCGAGATGCAGAAAATACCTTCGCTATCCAGCGACGTAGGGCATTTACAGGGCGAGCAGAGGGAGAAATAACAACAGTAACGACACATTAGCAACGCCGTACAGAAATAACGGTTTATGGCACAGACCCTTTCGGTTCTCGCTCATCTAGCTGCTACAATGACTGCTTAGACTGCAACAATAATACCTAACACACATTTAAGTACCCGTCGTAAAGACGTGAAACTCGTCGAGTGACGAGTGTGTTCATTGATAAGCTAACACAATCTAAAAGTAGACATACCATCACACTGCCCTGGCACTGTGTACAGTTTACCTTCTACGGTTTGTGCACTCACTATTTGCCATTACTTTCTCCAACCGTTGTGACAGATTACAGGGAACGGCCTGGATTTAAGAGACAAATACATGTGCCTCTTATTTTGAACACTTATTTGTAGGCAGTGCTTAATTTGTAAAGTGGGAGGTCCCAGAGCGCAGAGGATGAGCGGCTCCGGAGCGGAAAAAAAGAGGAGAGGGGAGGGGGGCTCTGCGCTGCGCTTCTGGGCATGTTTTGTAATAACACTGCAAATTAAGTTCATCTGCAGATATTTTGTGGATGTCGTTTCATGAGAGAAATCACCAACAAGACAGACATCAAAATCAGACATTAACACTAAATAAACTTGCATTTTTTAAATTTAATTATTATTATTATTATTTTTTTTGTTACATAGTCAAAAGAGGTGTCGGATCACCGGATCCAGTGTAAATAGCTGCCGGAGCCAACGCCCGAGGTTCCGGAGCGCGCTCCGGCTTGCTCCCCCTCAAATTAAGCGCTGTTTGTAGGACACTGCCTCTGATCTGTCCTACAGTCTACCAACAGCAAAGGAACACAACGCTAGCTAATAGCTACTACAGAAGAACAGACGTTACAATGGGTTATTTTAGCCTTTTTGGTTACACACTCGCCGCCACAGAATGTTAACAGCAATGTAATGCCTTTTCTGGCTAATTTTATTCGTCTTACCTCCAACAAAGTGGTCCCTACACAAGCGTTGCTATGCCGCTATCCATCTTCTCCGTCGGTCAGCATCTACCGGGATCCGATAAAATGATAACCCTTGCCTTGTTTGTTGATGGTTACTACATCCAGGTGCACAACAATATAGTGGCATGATGGAAGTCTTGCTGAAAATAAACACTTTCTTTGCTGCCGTTCCTCAATGTTGGCTGTGGTAAACTACTGGTAGTACACGTCCAAAATGGCGGCCGCGTTTGTCGTGACGTCACGTGAAAAGGGTCCATAGGCCTACAGCGTTATAAAGCCCAGCCCCCTCAAGCCGGGTATAGCTACTGGTTATAACCACGGCCTATATACTCGATTGAAATGCTTTGTTTTCACTCCATCAAGACCACTACTTTGACTAGTTTTCGACTAAACAATGCATCTGCATGTTTATTGTTTCAAATGGACACACACACACACGTGCGCGCGCGCACACACACGCACACACACACACAGTTCAAACAATTGTTTTATAGAAAGTTCTGTTTTAATACCAACAATGTTTTAACAATGTCTGGAGTCCTGTTCTAATGGCTGCGACCCATAGCGTTACAAAGCCCAACCCCCTCAAGCCGGGTATAGAGCTACCGGTTATAACCACGGCCTATATACTCGATTGAAATGCTTTGTTTTCACTCCATCAAGACCACTACTTTGACTAGTTTTCAACTAAACAATGCATCTGCATGTTTATTGTATTAGTTGAGGGAATATAAGCAATTTCGTTCGTGGTACCTCAAACAAAGTGGTCACTACAGAAGCGTTGGTAGCTGGATAATCTTTAAAGTTCATGGCCGCGAGGCGCAACCCATGGCTACACAAAAGAACAGGTCAGCTCGAAACGACATGCGACCTAGGCCTACATGCTCGATTTAAACGCTAAGTTTTCACTCCAACGCTAAGTTTTCACTCCAACAAGACAAGTACTTCGACTCGTTTTTCGATTGAATAATGCATCTGCATTGTTGTTGTTTCAAATGGATACTAGTTGAGGGAAATTTCTCCAACGCGTGATATGACTGAAGTTCATCATAACTTCTTAAACTGCTTGAAATTGTATTCGAAATTCCCTTTATTAATAGTGACTGAATAATGGTACATACCAGATGTCCAGGGATGAATGAAAATGTAGTGTGGTCCAGTGTTTTTCTCAATGGTCCAAGTGTAACAGCAGGCCGATCCACAAGAGCGATCCAACCGAGTGGTGTAGGAGTTTCACCTGCACCCAGGTATATAACGAAAATGACGTCATCCAGTAAACAGCAGTGGTAATCGCACTGCATTATGGGACATTATGAATTAAATAATTATAATTATAAATTATAAATTATAGTTATAATTATAAATTAGAACTAATTTATGATCATCTTGGAAATGTTAAGTTATTTGCAAAAAAACTTTCAAAGATGGGTCAAATCCATTGCTGAGTTAAGAAAGTAAACTGGTTTTTGTTCTTTTTTTATCATTTACTTATCATTATCACTTACTCGTATCTATGT